>NW_024080943.1:1834099-2085009 GCF_003009895.1 Hyaena hyaena
AAAAAAAAAAAAAAAAAAAAAAAAAGACTAGACTTAGCTTAGTCCAAAGAGCACGCTCCCTCACCTGTTCATTGGTGAGTCTCAGTTCCCCCCAGGCTGTTGGCCAGATTCGTCATTTCCTTACATGATGGGCCAGGCCACAGATGGCTGAATGTCTTCGTGACCTGGCAACTGAGTTCTGCCGGAGCAGGTGATCAGAGAGAGGGCCCGTGCTCCCCAGATGGAAGGTGCCATCTTTTACCCATCCCATCTCATCAGGACATAACAGTCTCTCACTCTGCAATAACGTATTTGTCACATGGACCCACCGTGCAAAAACACGGAAGGGCCCACACAAGGGTGCAAATCCTAAGAGGTGAGGGTTACCAAGAGGCAACTGGGGGGGGCTGCCACCCCACTCACAATATAAATAAAATGATGTTTCTTCTTTCCCTTCTTCCCTGAAAGATAATTTAATACATTCAATTGCTGCTCTTGGGAACATTGGTTGTACGTAGTATGTGGAATGTTCTTTCTGGATCACTGACATTTTCCAGGAAAGGACTGAATGATAATTGTGTTTTGTCCTTCTTCTATGTCACTATCCAACCAAGTGCGCTGCTTCCTTTAGAGTCCAAAGAGCCCAGAGAAACAGTGAACACAGTTGCCCTGAGTTCTGGAAGTCCAGCTCCTCTTATTCTTTCTGCTCTACGGGGTCAAGAACAACGTCACCCCCACGTGGGGCTGGCCAGCAGCTGTCGTAACGGGCCGCCATGTTAATACTCTCATCGTGGGGAAAGGCAGCCTCTCGCATGCTCCCCCCGCTCAGCTGCCTAAGAATGGCTTTGGACTTGGAATGCTTATTTACCAAGAGATAAGGCGCTCACAAGCCCGTGACAGCTTCTCACCTTCCGTGGGAGCATCTTTCCCTGTTTCAAGCTTCAGTGTGGGCTCCTGTGTCCTGTTAACGTGCGTGTACCAGAGCCTCTGGCCAACCCCACTGCCGTCTGTCATCCCTGGGGAGGGAATGGGCATCTTTCTGTGTCAGGAGAGGGGTGGAGGTGGGAGGGCGGTAAATTGCCCTGCACCACTAGCTCCTGGGAGACACTTGCAGGCCATGATAAGGAAGTGGAGGTCCAAGGTGGAAGGCGACCTTGCTGTGTCTTTTCTAAGTAAAGAACCCAGTGCTTGACCCCATTGTGCTTTTGTGGGAGACTCCAACACCAAGATGCAATGGGCAGAAGTGTTTGGAATCCTCTCTCAGGGCTGACAATCAGTGTGTGTTGTTGCTCAGTGCTTATTTTAAGATAGAAGAAATAGTGCCTTGGGAGAGAAGGGAAATTACAAGAAGCTCAAAATCATCTCAGAATGCAAGTATCCATATTTTTTGAGGCTGCTCTGGCCTGAGAACGTTGCTATTCGTTTCATGGACATTGTGGACCCCAATGCTCCAAATGCACTTACTGCTTTGCAGCTGAAGAAATGACGAGGTACAAGATAAAGTCATGTGTCCAAAATCGCAGAACTGGTGTTTTGAGACTCATGATCTCCATTCATGTCTGTCGGGCCCTGAAGCCCCTCCCTTCCACTCTGCACGTACCTGAGGGAGGCCTCATAGCCACACACTCCCTCACCACGTCCAACCCGCCTCGCCGGCCCCCCCAACAAACCACAGAAGCGCATGGAGACAATGACATATGCTCGTTTATTGATTCACCAATTTATTCACCAAGCCTTTCCCCCAAAGAGATGTTGGTGGTAGAACCAAGCCTTCACCATGAGGTGTCCCAGTGATCCAAGTCCCAGGCCCCAGATAGGAATCCAGAGCCTCTTCCAAATGACAGGAATCGGGCTACGAGAGAAAAATCATATCAGGGCTTCAGTACAGGAACCAGACAAATTACCTCCCTGATCTTCCACCAAGAAACTTCCCTGAGACAAAGAAAATAGCAAAGTGATGATATAGTCGAAAGAGTCTTGGTCGGGAGACTGAGTTCAAGTCTCACTCTTATTACAGAACTCTAGACTCAGAGCATTAGCCTATATTAGCCTCAAAAGCCACTGATCCTTTGGGCTTTGACCCTAGACAATATGCTGGAGATCATCTTAATAATAAATTCTTCACGCACACAGGGCTTGGCAAAGCACTTTCATTACATCCATTTCACAGATAAGGAGACTGAGACTCTGACTTGCAGGGGGCCCTCTCTCAGAGCGGCTGGAATAGAAGCAAAGCCGCGAGTGATGCTATGGAAATCCTGGCCCTGGGGCCTGGGGAGTGGTGCCCTTGAAGGACAAGGGGGCCAGGCAGAGGCTGTCCTGGGGGAGGGATCAGGAATCCCCCTGCTCACATGCCAGGGCTGCCAGAGGCTTGGGACAGAAAGGACTGGTGGCAGGGAATAGGTGGGCCCCGGGCCCCTCCTTACCTTATTCAGGTTCCACGCAGGACGTCCCGCACAGGCCCCTACAGCACTTGAAGTCACCCACACACTGACGGTCTGTCTCACAGTGGTTGCGGGGATTGAGGATCAGACACTGGCCGTTGACCAGAGGACACCTGCCAGGCTTCAGCCCCACTGGTGAGAGTGAAGCCACAGGTCAGAGGCTTTGTGCCTCGGGCACCACCCCCTGGACCCAGCCCCAGCCCAGGCGCACAGGGAGAATGCTCTCTTCTCCATCTGCAGCACCTCTTCTTTCTTCCCAGGGCCTCTGTACCCCCAGACGGCAGGATCTGGATCTCCTCTCACATTGGGGCCCCTTGTCCATGGAGGTGACCGGTTGTCCAGTGCGGACTGGATGGGTGGCTACCAACGGCCTGCTTACCTGAACGACCGGGTGACTATAGACCGAAAAACTGACCTCCCAACAGACTGGCTGCTTCACCAGCCCTGTGAGTAAATTGCCATCTGGGGCAGTGTGACTCCCTGACCGGCTGACAAACTTGGCTCAACAGTTCCTGAGGAGGAGGAGACCCGGCAGGACCCACACCCAGGCCTGTCCCCGAGGTGCCGCATTCTCAGGCTCACCCCTTTCCCTTGAGCCCCCCCTCCCCGCCTCCTCACTTGGGTTGGGGATGCTGACGGGGTTCACACATCTGATTCCGCAAACATCAGAGCAACATATCTGCCTCCCTGGACACTGCCAGTCACTCTGGCACTCAGGGGTCCCAAATGCCTCCAAGCATCGGCCAGGTTTTAGAGCCGGGCAGGTTCCAGCCTTCAACGCTGTTGGAGAGAATGTCGAGAGTTAAGGAAGGACCTGGGTGCTAAGTAACCATCATGACTCCTGGATAAAGCACCACTCCCCATGAGGGACCATCCCCCAAGTGACTGTCCCCAAAGTCCAGAGGGAAATGCCTGCCTGACCTCCGTGAAGGGTGACAGGCTTGATTAAGCCACACACACGGGAGGAAAAAGTCACAGATCCTGGAAAAGGACAAAGGGCTCCCAGCCAATGTTTCCTGCTCTGGGGACAACAAGTCTCCATAAAGGCAAAGGAGACGGAGAGAAACAAAGGTAAATAGAGAACTCGGCCCAGGTTGAGAGGGAGAGCCAGAGGCAGAGACATAAAGACTAAAGGACAGAAGCAGAGAGACAAGGAACCAGAGAGAGCCAGAAACAGATGACTACAGATTCACAGACAGGGTAAGGAGAGAGAGAAGAAGAAAGACAGTGGGGTCTAGGCTGACCAGATACCGGTAAAAGAACACAGCCCAGGGACTCCTGGGTGGCTCAGTCGGTTAAGCGTCCAACTTTGGTTCAGGTCATGATCTCGCAGTTCATGGGTTCAAGCCCCGCATTGGGCTCTGTGCTGACAGCTCAGAGCCTAGAGCCTGCTTCAGATTCTATGTCTCCTTCTCTCTCTGTCCCTCCCTACTTGTGCTCTCTCTCTCTCGCTCCAAAGTAAAAAAATAAACATTTTAAAAAATTAAAAAAGAAAAGAAAAGAAAAAAAAGAACACAGCCCAATGCTCAGAAGCCCACAGAGTTCTTGGAGCCCAGATGGACGTGAACCCCCACCCTCAAGGAGGTCTCCTGAAACTAAGCTGAAAGATCAAAGTGTCTAGAAGGAGACATCCCCACAGCCCCAGGAGCCACCACTCTGCAGCCGAGATTGTGTCAGGATGGCTCCAACTCACAATTTCCAGCGCCTTCCACAGTCCAAGGTACCAGGCTGCCCAGGGCAAGAAGCACGAGGGGGAAGAGGCCGCTGCACTGCATTGTGAGGGTAGGGGTGGCTCTGAACGTCAACACCAAATCTCAATTTTTATATCTTCACTAGTGGGTGTGGCCCCAGCAGAATTTCCTTGGCCCCTCCCAGTTGCAATTGCACACGCAAGAAGCTGGGTGAAGTCCAGCCATGCTGGTACCACGGAAACAGGTTCTTTCCTGACCCAGGCTAGACTGCGAGGCGAACGGAGTAACCACCAGGGAAGAAATGCAAGAGGCTGGCCTGGAAGCTGTCTTCAGGCTGATAAGATAGCCATCCTCAGGTGTCCTGGGCCCCAAGCCCATTGGCCTGGCGAGAGGGAGGTGAGGGTGAGAAGAGCCAGCTGCAAAGAAGCTATTTAGATCTGGAGCTGAGAGGCACCTGGCTGGCTCAGTCGGGAAAACCTACAACTCTTGATCTCACGGCTATGAGTTCGAACCCCATGGTGGGGGTAGAGATTACTTTAAAAAAATAATAAAATCTCTTAAAAAAAGATCTGGAGCTGAAACCATAGAGAGTAAACTCCCAACGAAGACCTTGTGCAAGGTCCCCCTGGACTCTCGAGGATTGTGACACTCTCTACTGATTGCTCAATGCAATTTCCTTCTCACAAGTTCAGATGATGTATCAGTCAATCAACAGATATTTATTTCCCCCAAATATTGACACCATTCTGTCTCCAGTGCCTGTTCCATGCCTGATACATGGGAAATGCTCACTAAATGATTGTGAAACAGGGATGTCTGGCCAGCTCAGTTGGCAGAGCATCTGACTCTTCATATTGGCTCAAGTCATCATCTCGCAGTTGTGGAATTGAGCCCCACCTCAGGCTCCATGCTGGGTGTGGAGCCTGCTTGGGGTTCTCTCTCTCTCTCTCTCTCTCTCTCAAAGTGAATAAATAAACATTTTAAAAAAAAAAATAAAATAAGCAGTTGTCAAAGAAAAAGGTAAAGAAAGAAAAGCTCTGCCCACAGAAAATCTCTTTGGGGTTCAGTTTTCCCAACTGTGTAATAGGGTGATACTAACAAACCAGCCCCCCTCAGAGAGCTGTGAGAGGAAGGGTGTGGAAGAACCTGGAAAAGAATCAATGAACTGTATTCCTTACAACTGAAAGACATTGAAATGTCCTCCAAACAGCTCTCTGGCCACCAGAACCAGCATATAGTTACAGTGTACAATTTGGGAGGCTAGAGAGATGTTTTCTACCCCAAAATCTACAGACCTCACATGATTATAAAAATATGGCTGCCATATAGTGAACTTCCTCCATGTGTTACTCAGTCTACAGAGATTGCTCCTAATTATCAAGAGAGTGATCATCTTGTCTAAAATTCAACCCAAACCTGTCTGACTGCAAAGTCCAAGCTCTTATATCATGTGGCTTGTAGATGCTTTGGATTTCCCCATCCATTCCTCATCGTGAAGGTTTGTGGAAATTCAAATAGAAAGGAAAGGGTTGTGTGTTATCATGTAACAATGGTTCCACACAAACTAATTTGTAAAGTACCCTCCCGGCAGATCTGTCTGGGCGGAAATCACTCTAGGGTTTACGTTCTGATGGAAAAAGAAAAGGAAGAAAATTAGTATGCCCTGGGGAAGTAGGAACTCCAGGTGTTTACTCCTAGCTTGAGCACTCAGTAGGACAAGAAAGAGAGAAACAGGGGTCTGACTTCCACCCACGGGGAATAGCCCTGTCGGCTCAGATAGCGTGGCTCCTGTTGAGGACTGGGCTCTCACTTCCGCCACCTGGGGAGAATCTGATTCCTCTCACACAGGGATGAGAGTGGGAAAGGCTGCCACGCTTCCCCCTTTCTGCCACACTCCCGAGAGTGTCCGGCGTCTTCTGAATATTTGCTTCTTAAAGAGTGAAAGGGAGGGGCGCCTGGGTGGCTTAGTCGGGTAACCGTCCCACTTTCGCTTAGGTCATGATCTCGCGGTTCGTGGGTTCGAGCCCCACATCGGGCTCTGTGCTGACTGCCAGCTCAGAGCCTGGAGCCTGTTTCAGAGTCTATATCTTCCTCTTTCTCTGACCCTCCCCTGCTCACGCTGTCTCTCTCTCTCCTAGAAATAAATAAAACATTAAAAAAAAAAAAAAAAGAGTGAAAGGGAGAATGCTCCAGCTGGAATTCCTCATCTGTGATTGATGATAAAAGCCAACTCCTTTCCCGTCAGGAAGGAGTGCTGTGATCAATCAGCAGTGCCTGCCATGGGCGCCGTAGGAGGATATTGACATTGTGTGATCATCTCTGTCCTGCATACCATTGGTTCTAAGTCTTTAAATCATAAACCGTGACGATTAAAAGAGCATTTCAGGGGTCATCTAGACCAGGGGGTCAGCCAACCACAGCCGCCAGAGCCAATTCCAGACAGCCGCCTGTTTTTCTAAATAAAGCTTTATTGGAAACAGCCACACATTCACATGTTTTTACCTTTCTATGGGTACTTCGCCACTTCCAATGGCAGAGTTGAGTAGTTACAGCAGAAACCTAAACCTACTCCAAAGCCTAAAACGTTCACTCTCTGGTCCTTCACAGAAAATGTTTGGTGACTCCTGATCTAAACCAAAGCTCCAACTTGCAGCAAGGGACTGAGCCCCTCGAGAGCGGCACATGCCCTGAGTTGCATAATGAGTTACTTACACAGCACCAGACTGAGATTTACTAAAACCAGTTTACTCCTGTGCTGAACCCCAGAGGCTGTATGGTGGCAGACACTTGCCTCCCTGATTCACTAGGCCTGCTTCACACCCCCTCCATTGCCGTCTACTAAATACTACAGACTCCTTCATTCGTCAAGTTCATTCCCACAAAAGTTGTTGAATGAATTCTTACAGCGTCCCAGGGATTGTGCTGGGCCCTGAGGCAACGATGAAGACAATACGAGGAGTCAGTACCACACAGTCATTAAAAACCTGGACAGAGTGAGAGTTCCCTGGGCTGGAAGAAACTCACTGAACCTCTCTGAGCCTCGGTTTCCTCAGCTTTGCTCTGGGTTTCTCCTCTGTCACATGGGTGCTGTGAGGAGTACTTGGCAAGCACTCAGCACAGTGTCTGGTCCACTCAGAAAGGCAGATGCGTTCTTATTAGTTGGTAACTATAAGAGCTATAGGCTCGAACTATAGCCCCAGGCCTTGGGCCTGCGCCCTGCCTGCTCTGCCCCATTAAATGCCCAGCTTAGCCTTCAAGACAGAGCTACTTCTAGGAGGTGTGGGGCCCCGGGCAAATATTTCTCAAGGGCCCTCTGTCTATAGAAACAATATGATTAAAAAGTATATTACAGGGGCGCCTGGGTGGTGCGGTAGGTTGAGCGTCCAGCCTTGGCTCAGGTCATGATCTCACAGTTTGTGAGTTCAAGCCCCGTGTCGGGCTCTGTGCTGACAGCTCAGGGCCTGGAGCCTGCTTTGGATTCTATGTCTCCCTCTCTCTCTGCTCCCCCCGTTCATGTTCTCTCTCTCTCTCTCTCTCAAAAATAAATAAACATTAAAATTTTTTGTGAAAAATACATTACAGGGAGCTTGGGTGTCTCAGTCGGTTAAATGTCCGACTTCGGCTCAGGTCATGATCTCACGGTTCATGGGTTCGAGCCCCGCGTCATGCTCTGTGCTAACAGCTCAGAGCCTGGAGGCTGCTTCAGATTCTGTATCTCCCTCTCTCTCTGACCCTCCCCTGCTCATGCTGTCTCTCTCAGAAATAAATAAAAAAACATTTTAAAAAAATACATTACAAAATTCACTGTGCCCATGACAGGCATAGGGATTTATTTATGAAGATTTGGACTAATGAGAGGAAGCGCCAGTGCATTTGTTTATTGTCCAATGAGACCAAGTGAAGCTTCCTCTCAGTTTGCAGATGCCATTTCTTCCTCCACGGGTCCGGAAACCAGCTCTCCATGTTCTTTTCTTTATATATATAATTTTTCTTAATGTTCATTTATTTTTGAGAGACAGAGCACGAGGTGGGGAGGCACAGAGGGAGAGGGACACACAGAATCCGAAGCAGGCTCCAGGCTCCAAGCTGTCAGCACAGAGCCCAACCTGGGGCTTGAACTCATGAACTATGAGATCATGACCTGAGCTGAAGTCGGATTAACCGACCCAGCCATCCAAGCGCCCCTCCATGTTCTTTACGGTCAGCTGTGACTAGTTTCAGATCTCCCACCTCAAGAAAAGACCACAAACTTATTCTGACTCAGAAACTGCCAAGGCTTTATATTGTCTGTATTAAAACAATGTAAACGTTTGGTGATGATTAATTTCTGTGTCACCTGGCTAGGCTTGGGTGCCCTGTTATTGGGTCAAATGCCAGTCTAGGTGTTGCTGGGAAGGTATTTTTTTAGACATGAGTAAACATTCAAGTCAGTAGACTTTGAGCCCAGCAGATTACCCTCTGAGGTGTGAGTGGGCTGCATCCAATCAGTCGAAGGCCTTAAGGGCAAAAACGGGTTTCCTGGAGACGGGAATGTTTCCTAAGACTGAAACCCAGAAACCCTGATGGACCTTCCACCTGCCTGTCTGCAGAATTCAGGTGCAAGACTGCAGCAGTAGCTCTTACTTGAATTTGGAGCCTGCCCTGTGGGTTTCACACTTGCCAGGTCTCAGGATTGCATAAGCCAATAAGCCTTGACATAAATGTCATATTCTCTCTCTTTTTCTCTCTCTCTTCCTCTATCATTTATGTATCTATCTATCTATCTATCTATCATCTATCATCTACCTATCATATAATAGTGTCATGTACATTATGTGTGTACTATGTCATATGTAATATTATATATGTTAATATTACATATATCATATTGCTTCTATCTTTCCGCAGAGCCCTGGCCGACGCAAGCCCCTTCCCTCTGCTCTCCCAGCATCATTTCATCAATGCCAGTTGCACCATTGCCTCTGATACTACATCATCCTCTGCCTCCCCTCAGTACTGGCCTCTGGCTATGATTTTGAAGGTTGTTCTTTGCTGTTACGACTAGCGCAGCTGCGGGGAAGGGGCCTTGCAGCCAGTGAAAATTTGAATTTTACAAGGTTTGAATTTCCTCTTGAGTCAGTTGTCCCATTCCCAACAAAACCGGAGAAAATGAACTGTTCTTTTAGGCTTCGATGTGAATGGGCGGGAGCCACGAGGTGAAGCAGAATCTAGGCAAAGCTGAAAAACGGCCATCCATCCAAGATGCCGCCGGAGGCAGTAACCAACAAAGGTAGATGCAAGGGTCCCATCTACCCAAGAGGAGGTCGCAGCGTAGATCAGCGCGCTGCAATTTATCCCTTCAAAGGCTGAGTATCTCCCTGGAAAAAGACACCTGTTTCCTATGAGGTTGATAAGCCAGAGGCTGTGGTTTGATTTGAGGGAACGCTTAGGGATCTGGTAAGACCAGAAGAAAACAGGTATTGGACGTGAACAAACTGCAAGCAAGACACTTGTAGAAGGCAAAGGGAAAGACAAACTTTTAACTTTTAACTCTGGAGCAGAGCTGGAAGCAGCCTGGGATCACATTTACCCCAAATCGCTGCACTCCAGCTCCTTCTGTGTGGAGTATAGTCCGGTCTCCCGCAAACATTACAGACCCAGAAATCAGCCACCCCTGGGACTGGTCCTGGCCTCACCACGTAAGAGATGTGTTACTTTGGACAAGTACAGTCACCATCCCAAACACTTCCTGGGAGACCTTGATTGAGGCAGCCACAGTGTCACGTGCTCTGCAGGCCCTATCATATTTTTTATTTATGTAGCCATCTATGTATTTATTTATTTAAAGTAGGCTCCACGCCCAGCACAGAGCCCAGCGTGGGGCTCGAACTCACAACCCTGAGATCAAGACCTGAGCTGAGATCAAGAGTCGGATGCTCAACCGTCTGAGCCACCCAGGTGCCCTGCACGCTTTATCACATTTAATTTTCACACGGCACCGGGCAGGTACACATGCGGTCCCATTTTACAAATGAGGAAAATGAGTCTCCAGGAAGCATGACAGGTGGTGTCAAGATGTCGGGTGGACGTGGCATATGGATGGCTGATGGATGGAGTCCTCATGTCCAGGCCTGAGGCCAGTGGAGGGCATCTCTGCGGCCCACACAGGACTGGGAGATGATGGGGGACCCGCTCTTGACAGCATTGCTTCTGGTCCCCAGGGCCCTGTGGTCCGTTCTCACTCGATGCAAGGTTTATGCTTCTCCTGGGCCTCAGAACTCCTGGTAAGATCTGAGCATTGGAACTGATGATCCCTAGAAGCGGCAGATCTCAGACTTTAGTGGGGATTTGACCCTAGGGAGCACCCCTTCCCCCCACAATAGTCAGGAGCCAGAGAGCCCGACCTTCCCAGAGAATAATTCTAGAAATAGACACGATGCATACAGAATCTCACAGGCAAGCAAGCACTTTCACAGCCCATCTTAAGGAGAAGGAAAGGGAACCTCAGAGAAGTTGGTCCACTTGCCCAAGATGACATCAGCCAGTCAGCGGCACCGTGAGCCTGCAGAATTCAGCGACACGCTGCCTCGTTCTGGTCCCTCCGAAGGCTTCACTCCCAGACCCAGGCTGGAGATGCCCAGATGATCCCTGAGGCTATAAAACAGCAAGCAAGGGTGATGCAGAAAAGCAGAGAGAATAGCAGAAGCCCTGCTGAGGGGTGAGGGGCTGTGCAGCCCCCACCCACGGGCCCGGAGTACCAGGACACTGAGGTCGCGGGGGTGGGGGCGGGGGGCATCAATTAAAAGGAGTCTGATGATGTAAACCAGACCTCCTCCTGACATGGGAGAGGAGCACATTGCTTTTCCACATGGTTCCTTGTGGCGCCTGAAATATCCTTGGCACTGACCGCCCTTTCCTCGAAGTCTGGGATGATGAGCTCCTTTCCGGGAAAGACACCACTGAAAAACCTCCAGGCTTCACCTCAGCTGGAGAGAAGCCACAGGCTGGAAACTGGAAGCCCTCACACCCACCAAGCATTCCAGGAGCCGGCCGCCCCCTACCTGGGATGGTGGAGGTCATCCCTGCCACCTACCTTAGTCCCAGGGCTGGCTCTTCACACTCCTGGAAGCTGAATGGGCCACCAGTCAGCAGCCACCAGTCAGCACTAGAGCTTACCTGGCCGGCAGGCCACCCGGGACACTGAGGGACTGGGTGGCTGGGTGTTTAGTTTGCTGACTGACTGACTGATGGACTGACTGACCATGGAATGACAGGCTGAAATTCACAAAGCGCTGGCTATGCGGTTCCTTCCCTACCCCCCAGTCCACCTTCCACATGCTCTGAGATTCTGTGATCTCAGGCTCTACCCTTCCTGGTCCCTCTTTGCGTAATCAGACTCTAATCACCTAAGCCTAGAATGTCCAGGAATCCTGATATTTGTGGCCACAAATCTGATGCTGATATTCCTGTTTCTCCAGCAATTCTTGTCACTCCGGAAGCTGAGGGTGTGGTATTGAGGGAAGATGAAGCCAGCTTCTGAGAAGGCAGACCAAAGATTCAGGGGGATTGTGGAGGCTTAAGACACCATTCTTGGCCCTGAGCATTAGGATGTATTTCCCAGAGTGAGAGGGAGACGGTGGCCTCAAAGCCAAAGGAAGGACCGGCAGCAACTGGGACACTCTGGACTCCGAAGAGTGAAGATCAACCGGTTATCTGGCTAAAGGATAAACGGTACCCAAGGGCAAGTACAGGACACCCAGCCAGGGGTTTCATCCCAGGGAAGGTCAAAGACTCCCAGAGCCAGAGTAATAGAGGCCAGCAGAGCAACAGAGATGGGGGAAAGTCAGAGAACAGAGTTACGGTTTAAGAACAGAATGACAGAGACTGAGAGACAGCAGCCATGACAACTAGTCAAACAAAGATCATGAAAGAAAAAGAAAAAGAAAACTAGTGAGTGACCCAGACTGAGAAGGAGACAGATCTGGAATCAGGGACAGAGTGAAGAGATAGAGAGAGAGAGAAACACAGATTTAAGATCAGTTAGACGTAGGCAGATAAGAAGAGTCACAGAATGGGAGAAGAAACATACTTCTGGATGCTCAGAAACTCTACTGGCAGAAGCAGGTGGTCCATTGTGGCCACCTGCCCTCTAAGCCAGAGCCTCTTCCATGACTTTGCAACCATTCCTGGCAATTTCCACAGCCTCAGGTGCCAGGATTTCTAGGGTGGGAATCACCACAAAGGGGCAAAGTTGTTGGGTTTTATAGTGGGGGCAGATGTAGTGGTTGTGATGACCCTTTCCCAGCCTTGTGACTTATACTTTCCTTACTTCCTTCTCCTTCCAGAACTGGGTGGGCTTTCCTGAGCTAATGTTACATAGTCAGGAAGCTCAATCAGACACCCACAGTTCTGGCTCAATGATAACGACTTATCTGTTCCCGGGAGGACCCCGAGGCCTCAAAGAACAGGATGGGGGTAAAACGGAAAACATTTCAGCAGGGGATATCACTGGAATGAGCAGACTGCCATCTTGCATCGCCAAGTTCTGAGTGAGGTAGAGGACTGTGTTAGAACCCCTTGCCAGCTACACTTGAGAGATAAATCTAATTCACACAGGCATAGGAAAAAGCAGGATGTACTGGTTCAGGAAACTGAATAAACTAAGAACAGGTGTTATTTTCAGGGGCAATTTGGTCAAGGACTCAAATTCTAGTTCCTCACTGCCCTTCATAGTGAGGTTCTCTCCTGGAATTTGTCATATGGCTATCACACCTCCTTCGAGCTTCTCAAAGCCAGGTCCAGTAAGAAAGCCTAAACACAGGGCGCCTGGGTGGCTTAGTCGGTTAAGCGTCCAACTTTTGCTTAGGTCATGATCTCCCGGTTCGTGGGTTCGAGCCCCGCGTTGGGCTCTGTGCTGACTGCCAGCTCAGAGCCTGGAGCCAATTTCAGAGTCTGTATCTCCTCTCTCTCTGACCCTCCCCTGCTCACGCTGTCTGTCTATCTCTCCTAGAAATAAATAAAATATATATATATATATTAAAAAAAAAAAGAAAGAAAGCCTAAACACTTCTTCTGGGTAACCCAGCTGCTTAGAACTGACTAGAAGTAAACCTCTGAACCCATGATTGACACCAGAGACATGAATGCACTGATTGATTTAAGCCATGGTCACTATGCCTGTTGTTGGGGGCAACTCCTAAATGCAATGTGATTTTCAGAAAGTGGGAGAGGGAGTGATTCTCCAGGAGAAATTAGGATAGAGCTACCAGAAGGGTGACAGGATGCCCAGTGGTAAAGGCAACAATGTCCTCTAAAGTCTACCCCTCATAGCTACCGAAATGGACATTGTCATAAATTCACATTCAAACACTTCCCAAACCGCCAACACTTAAACAAAGTGCACTCAGTCTCTCTCCCAAGAAAGACAACTAAGTGTCTGTCTCTTCTAGTCGTTCCTTCACGTCTGGAATCTGGATGATAGCAGTTCTCTCAGTGAAGTCCAGACAAGGCCCTCTATAGACTGTACAGATTAAGTAAATACAATAAGCTAAAATAACATAAGCTTAAGTAAGTTGAACCATTTTGAACATTCCCAGCATAAGATGGTAGGATGAGAACTGAATAACTCCTATTGGCTAAAGAGAAACATGTGAAGCAACGTGTAGGCAGTCACTGGCCTACGGTTCATATTGTATATCCTGGAAGACGGGGATGTGAGGACTTCCAATCTGGAAGTGGAGTGTGCCTTTCTTGGTCTTGCTGACCCAGTTCTGCTCTCTGGGAGTCTCTCTCTTGGCCAATGCCTTCCATGGCTATATCTCAGGGAAGCACTGCTGAGGATACCCTTTGTGGGAGGAGGAGGTGTACCTTTCTGGGAATTCACTTCATAGGGTACACTATCCATTTTGAGCAATCATTGACTATTGCTGCCGACGCTTGGGTTTCTTACTTAGTTGACTGCTGATCCACTTGCTCCATTTGCTTCAAATAAGAAGAGCACATTAGTACTAACAGTCAGAAGTCTTATCAAGTCAGGTTTCTCTTTTATTCGTTCTGCTCAGTCCTCAATGTGTACTTTTAATCTGCAGATGTGTGTCTTAATTTAATTCTGAGATTTTTTTTCTTCCATTTATCTATTTGAATGTTGCTTCTCTGCCATTCTCTCCATTCTCCTTCTGGAACTTCCACTGGCTAATTATTAGACCTTCTATTTTTATTCTCCAGTCATTTTTAATTTCCAGAATTTCTATTTGGAAAGTGCGCGCGCACATGCACACACATTTATATGCATGTGTGTATATATGTGTGTATATATGTGTGTGAATATATATCTCCATCTGGGAAATCAAAATGATGTGTGTTTTTCTGCTACCCTTTCAGTAAATAAAGCAGAACAAATTTTGGGCACTTATTAGGTATCTTCATGTCCTGAACATTCAGCATCATTGATTATTTTTAAATGAAGTCCAAAGAGAACTAGTTTCAAGCAACAAATACATAACAATAACTGTCTTATTTGGTGTCATTTTTCCTCCTATGAATGAGAATCAAATTAACAATCAGCGGTGCTTCCACATTAATTTAATTTTAGGATCCTCTCCGATTAGACAGCTAACCAAGAGCTAGTCCTTAAAAAAAAAAAAAAAAAAAAAAAAAGACACAAGTTATATATTGGTGGAGGAAGGAAGGGAAGGAAATGAGCATCATTTACTAACCTAGCGTGTGCCTCATAGTTTTCATATAGGAAATACAGATCGACACCTCTATTAAAATGGTGTCTGCCATTTTTTATAGATCATTGGGGCAGCCATGGCTTTGGGTTCAATTCCTGGTTCTCACCATAACCACCCAGGAGAAGGTTAGAGGCACCATAACTCTTTCTGCTGACTTGTCACACACACACCCCCCACCCTCCCCGGTCCTCTGATCAACTCATGCACACACCTTCATGAGGCTTGGAGTTTGGAATTGTCTAATACCTTCTTCTGGATAGTAGCTCTGTTGGCGCACACTATCTTAAACGAATCTGTCACCGAGCAGTTGGTAATGGCTCCTGAACTTTGGTAAGAATGCATAAGACAGCATTGTGTTTAATAAGTAATCAGTGAGCACAGAAGACGGGACAGATAGCTCTCATCCCTAAGCTGCTTATAATTGATTCTGATCTTAAAATCATGACTACTTGCACTGAAATGTACTTCAGAATAGATGTAGGCCAATCTATTTTACAGAACAGAAAACAGAATCCCAAAGGGAGGTGACCCACTCATCCACAGTCATGCAGTAAATTAGTTACCATATGTGAGATATAGTTTTTCTGAATTTGGTCACTCCCAGATAATACCAGGAGCCTACCATTTGGCCATGTCCTTTCTGTCCTGATATGGATCCCAGATTCTTACCCCATCTTTCCATCCAACCATTATGGTCTCCTCCTGTATCCTGTATCCTGTAAGACTATTGAGCCTACTATGAACTACTACTGAGCCACTGATCAATGAATGACTGAGTGAATGAACACAGGAAGAGGCCACCAGCGGCCATCTGTTCCTCTCCAGTCCTCCATAGCTTTCATTCCCCTGATGTGAAGAACCCCAAGGCCGTAAACCCTAGGAGACTTTCTGGATGCAGGAACGGTAGCAGCAGTGGGAGGTTTGGAAAGAAGACACATAGACAGGGGGCAAAAAGAGGCTGAGAAGGGATGAGAACTTGGGAGGGTCAGCATATCCAGGCATCAAGAGCAGGCTGGGTCTTCAATGCTTTCCTGCTCACACTTCCTTGGGTGGAAGTTTTGCTATTTGTCCAGGTTGGATTCTTCTCTGGGATCCTGGGGAGACTGAGGGAAGTAGTTCCCCTCAGAAAAGAAATCAGTACAAAGGAGGGCTAGAGACCCCAGGGGTGAGGAGAATGAGGGGCTGGGGGACAGGGGCAGCAAATGTCTGAAGCCAAGGCAGAAGCCAGGGAGCTTCCATGGCTGGAGCTCCTGACACCTCGCCATGCTCGAGATGACTTGTGATCATGTCAGATTTCAGACCAGGTGTTCCTCACACTTTCCCCCCCAAGACCTGAATATTTCCCAAAGGAAGGTGCCCGTTTACTCCATGGACAACAGAAAAAGAAGCTTTGTGACCTATCCGTACAGAAGTGGTTTGGGGGCGTGAGAAACCAGATTGAAAACAGACGTCACCTTGGAGGCGGTGGCACATGTATTTGCGTTATAATTATCCATTAAATCCTCCTCTCACTTTATGTAGTTTTCTGAATGTACTTTTATCCTACAATGTGAAATGTTGGTGAGAAGAACAAGCATTGGAGACGAGGTGATTATCAGCAAAACTATGTCCTGAAACTCCAGAGCAAGGAGGCACAGACCCCAGGCGCCCAGAAAAGAGCCCCCGGATGACCAACTTCTAATTCCTTCTGCTTGATTTCAGGGACTTTTGTTGAAAGATCATAGACTTTGAAGTTAGACCGACCTGCTTTCAAATCCTGACTCCCCCCACCCTTAATAAACGCTCCCTTAGATAATTACAGCTAATAGTTACTGAGCACTTGTTACATGCCAGGCACAGTACTGAGTGCTTTAACACCCTCAGACCTCATGACAGTGCATTGAGAGGTGTTACAGTCATCAGATTGTACAAACAGCAAACATAAAGCTCAGAGCTGGCCTCCCATATAATGTGACAGGAGGAGGGAACACTTTGGATGAGGTTGACAGAGAGCTGCCTATGAACTGATCCTACGTGTCCAAAGCTGGGGGTCAGAGAAGAGAACCCCTGGGAGAGTCACCTCTAGTTTGTGCAGCTGGTGGGTCTCCATGTGCAAATGATGCGTGAGCTCCAGAGAGAAGGTCATTTAGCGTATTAGTATCAACCTTGTCCTTGATGTCTTCTTCTAAAAGGGACATTTCTTTTTGTTTTGTTTTCAATTTTACCCCCTCTTCCTTTACGGGGTATAAATTTTTTTAATGTTTATTTTTGAGAGAGAGAAACAGAGTGTGAGTGGGGAAGGGGCAGAGAGAGGGAGACACAGAATCTGAAACAGGCTCCAAGCTCCAAACTGTCAGCACAGAGACCGACGCGGGGCTCAAACCCACATTGAGTGAGATCAGGACCTGAGCCGCAGTCAGACGCTTAACCAACTGAGCCACCCAGGCATCCTTGTGGGTTATATTTTTTATGACAATATTAAGTAAACTATCCTCCTCTGAGAACAATCTCCTATATTGTCTTCAAACATTTTTAAAAGATTTTTCACCCACATTTCAGTCCTTACTCCATCTGGAATTTATCTTTTTATAAAAGGTTTAAACTAGGGATCTTTGTTCAATTTTTTCCTATATGAAATGCCAGTTGTTCCCCCATCTCATTGATCTCATTCATTTATAGAACCACATCTATTTTGTACCAAGTTTTCACTTACGGATGGACGTGTTTCTGTACTACCTTAGGTGTTCTCGCTCAGTCTGTCAACTCTCAAACCAGCATTCTTTGGTGCTCTTTTAGTAACACATATGTTTTATACATCTTGGTCCTTTGTGGCACTCTTCTGTTTTACTTATTCAGAATCGTTTGGCTCTTCTTGCACTTTGACTCTACCATAGACATTTTAGGGTCAATTTTCCAGGTCCTTAAAAAAATCTGTTGAGATTTTCATTACAGTGGTATCACAGCTATAAATTACTGGGAGCAGCCAAAATATTTACCACAGTAAGTCTTCCCAAGTATAAAAACAATGAGCATCACTCTATCCAAGCCTCTTCAAGTCATTCAATAAAATTTTATCATCTGAAAAAGAAAAAAAAAAGTGTTATTATTTTCACATAATTTTTGCAAACTTTGCCTTGGTTTATTTTTAGGTAGTTACCCATTTTACGGTTATTGTGAATATAGGATCTTTCCCTCTTTTCACGTATTTAACAGTTTCTGGTGTGTAAGCGTGCAATTAATTTTTTTGCATACTGACTTTGGCCATCGCAAACTCGATGTGTTTTCTTCTGAGGTTTAATGCTTTCTCACGAGTCTCAGTTTTCATCTGAAGACATATCATCTGTAAGCATTAACAACTCTCTCTCTTACTTTCCAATCCTTATGCCTCCCTATTTAAAAAAAAATTTTTTTTTTGAAGTATAGTTGACACACATGTTACATGGGCTTCAGGTGTACAACAGAGTGATTCAACTTCTGTCTATGTTGTGCTGTGCTCACCACACATGTAACTGACATCTGTCCCATATGACAATGCTACAATACCATTGACTATATTCCCTATGCTATGCCTTTTAGCTCCGTGACTCATTCATTCCATAACTGGAAACCTGTACTTTCCCATCTCCTTCACCCATCTTATCCACTCCACTACCATCCTCCCCTCTGGGAACCACATATTTATATGCCTCTCTATTTTTACGTCTTGTTTTATTGTGTTGACCTAAGATCACTGATATGATTTGGAATGGGAGTGGTAATAGAGGGCATCTGAGCCTTGTATTGTCTTTAAGGGTGCTGCTTCTTTAGTTTCACCATTGAATATAATATTTGCTGTAAGTACTTGGTAAATACCCTCTACCAGGTTAAAAATGTTCACTTTTGTTCCTAGTATAGCATGTATTCTTCTCATGAATGAGCACTGAACAATATAGAATGATTTTTAGAAATCAATCTAAAGACTCCTTTGGTGGGGTGCCTGGGTGGTTCAATTGGTTAAGCATCTGACTTCAGCTCAGGTCATGATCTCAACACTCGTGAGTTCAAGCCCCGCATCAGGCTCTGTGCTGACAGCTTGGAGCCTGGAGCCTGCTGCGGATTCTGGGTCTCCCTCTCTCTTCTCCTTCCCCAGCTCACACTCTGTTTCTCTCTCTCTCTCAAAAATAAATAAACATTAAAAAATTTAATTTAAAGACTCCTTTGGCCTTTCTTATTTTAACTTTTAATTTGCTTGATCACATTGATAGATTTTCTGTTCTTGAACTACCCTTGCATTCTGGAGACATATGCTATTTTTTATGAGGCATTTTTTAGCACATTCAATATCCTAACAATTATACTTGTCACTTGGAAATAATTTCAAATGCATAGAAAAAACTGGTAGAAAGGTACAAAGAACTATCACTCCTTTCACTCAGATCCACTAAATGTTAACATTTTTACCACATTTGTTTTATTATCATCTTTCTTTCATGTATGAGACAGAGCATAATGTCCTATATTGACCATTGAGAGTAAATGGCTTACATGAGATTTAGTCATGAATACTTCAGGATGTATTCTCTGTGAATAAGGGCATTCTTTTACATAACCACAATATAGTCATCAACTTCCGGAAATTCAATATCGACAATTTCCTGACATTTTAACTGGGATTTTCCCACCGTAACTTCATAAGGAAAAAAACAAAAGGTCTATAATTTTCTTCTCAAACTCTAATTATAATATCAAATATATGGTATCAAAAATAAAAGCTACAAAAGTCTCTATCTGTGCGTTCCTTGTTCTAGTCTCTGAAATGGTTTGGGATTGAAATTGTCTCTTTCGTAGAAGTCTGGTAAAAGCTTAATCTATCACCTATCATTTCCATATTTGAAGGGAGAAATTTAATCACCAAATTGAACTATCTCAACCTATTTCCTTTTACGAAGGGAGAAATTTAATTGCTATATCAAATTCTTTAATGATTATATCTTTATTCAGGTTTTGAATTTCTTCCTGAACCCAGAAAGCTCAAAGAGAGAGGAAACACTGGTCATACCTGTCTCCACTAGAGTAGTTCAATTCAGAACCCTTGTTACAACTCCGGAAAAATGAAATCAAGGAGGATTCCAGCCATGTGTGTGCTAGTTTCTGAATAAAGCCCAATAGAAAGCCCTAAGCCCGACCGACAGTAGCAATTAACAATACTTTCAACCAGAGGTGGAGCGTGCATCCCTGTAGGGAAGAACCAGGAGCTCACCCTAAAGGAAAATAACTATGTACCACTATTGACCTACAGTCATTGCATTCTCATCTCACAAATGTAACATCTTCCGTCCTAACCACCATAGAAGAAAGCAAGTATTATTGACCCTTTTACATACTTGAAAATGGAGGCTCAGAGAGGTGAAGTCACCTGCTCAGCATCTTGGTGCTGATAATGCACAACTATGACTCAAGCTATAATCTATCTGGTTCAAAGCCCTTTGTTCTTTCCACTCCGCATGCTGAGAGAGAAAGACCACAAATCCCACTCTCTCTCTCCTCCCATCACCCCTTAAGCCCCAAGCCAGACTTCTGTCCCAGACAGAAATGAAACATGTAGAAAGCATGCACTGATTTACTGTGTGCATTATCCAACTAAGTGCCTGGCCCTGAGTTGAGGGCTGGGGTCACACCAGTGAATGGAACCCAAAGTTATCCTTAAAGAATGTGCTCATACTAGGGACAAAGCTTTTGCTTTTCCATCTAGGGAGAAGAAAGAGAATCTTTGGCCCATAGGACCACACACTCTTCATTCATTCACACACCCATTCATTCATTCAACAAATACATGTTAAAACCTACCATGTGCCAGGCATGCTCCTAGGCATGGGGAATTCAGAAGTAATGAAAACTCTAGCTCTCTGAGTTTTCTCTTTTGAACCTTATAGAAAATGAGGAGATTATCTTCCACTGAAAGCAGCTTATATTCTGTGAGGGAGCTTCCATTCTATCCTGTTGGTGGTGGAATCAGGTTTGGGGGATGCAATCAGATCCATGCACTGGGGACCTGCTGTGTTTTATTCCCACCCTTAGGGTTCAATGGGATGGATGGAGGCTCTATACAGAATGACTATTAACTTAGGTTGCAGAGAGGCAAGTTCTAACCCTGGCTTCTACTGACTCTCTGTGTGAACAACCTTCTCTGGGCCTCAGCCTCTCCATTCATAGAACATTCATCCCATCAGTGATCTCGGTGGCAAAGGCAAAACTCCAGGGAACTTTGGAAAACCTAGAAAGGTGTTTTGGGGTTTCAGAATGACTGGGGAGCCCTCCTTACTTCTAGTGGGTGAGGGCCAAGGATGGCAGACACCATACATTGCACAGACAACCCTTCATACCTCGCAAGTGTCAACATTTGCCTAGCTTTCAAAATGTCCCACAGCTGTGAGTCATGCTACTATGAACATTCGTGTATAAATATTTGTTTGAACACCATTTCCAATTCTTCTGGTTATATTCCTAGGAGCAGAATTGCTAAGTCATATGGTAATTCTGTGTTTACCTATTTGAGGAAGGACTGAATTCCACAGTGCTGGTACGCCCATACAATGGAATACGATTAAGTCATGAAAAGGATTGAAGCACTGATCCATGCGACCATGAGGATGAACCTTGAAAGCACTATACTAAGAGAAAAGCCAGATACAAAAGACTACCTACTTGTATGAATCCATCGTATGAAACTTCCAGAATAAGTAAGTCTATAGAGACATAAAGCTGACTAGCAGTTCCCAGGGGCCTGGAAGAGAATGGAATGGAGGAGAGCTGCTTAATGGGGCAAGTTTAAAAGAAACCTGGGGTGGTAGAAATATCTTAGAGCTAAAGAGAGATGAAAGTTGCACAACATTGTGAAGGCATAAATGTCATTGAACTGTACACCTGCAGAAGGTCAAAAGGAAATTTGTGTTACAGGAATTTACTTTCATTTTAAAAGGTTTTTTTTTATTGTCTTGCTGGACATTTTGAAGGTGAAACATCTGTTTATTTTATTTGAGCCTAGTACCAAACTCATTTTATGTATAAGCACAAAATATCCTTTGCCCAGTTTTAAGAACAACTGATTTTTTTTTTCAGGAATGCAACTACCATGTAAATGCCGGGAAGATTATCTTTAAAAAATTTTTTAAATTTATTTTTGAGAGAGAGAGAGAGCAAGTTTACAAGACAGCAAGGGGGAGAGAGGGAGAGAGAGAGAGAGAGAGAGAATCCCAAGCAGGCTCCACGCTACTCACAAACTGTGAGATCATGACCTGAGCCCAAATCAAGAGTCGGATGTTTAACTGACTGAGCCACCCAGGTGCCCCAGGGAAGATTATCTTTTGTTCAGAACTTTATCAAGAGCCGTTGACCATTTTACAACATGATATCCCCAAGAGAAACACTTCCATAATCTTTGAGCTGTAACTACAGCCATCTGCATCTGTATTCATCACATCCCTGAAAATCACAAGCTCTTGGCAACTTGATCACATCTTCAAGTAGTCCTGGTAGAGCATTTAAATACTGGAACACATGACTTCAGCTCAGGTCATGGTCTCATGGTTCATGGGTCTGAGCCCCTCATCAGGCTCTGTGCTGACAATGCAGAGCCTGCTTGGGATTCTCTCTCCTCTCCTTTTCTCTCTGCCCCTCTCCTGCTCATGCTTTCTCTCTCTCCTTCTCTCTCTCCCTCAATATATATATATATGAACACATATCATTTTACTATAATATATACTTTCCTTTTACTTTATTTCTATCATTATAGTTAGTATGTGATAGTGACCTGTTTCTGTATTGCAGGGGTAGATTAATAAAGAATATGTAACAAAAGATTTGTTACTAAAAGGGTGGTGAGAGGACATTGAGTCCATAGGGTTGAAAATTACTTACTTAGGGGCGCCTGGGTGGCTTAGTCAGTTAAGTGTTCAACTTTTGCTTAGGTCATGATCTCGCGGTTCGTGGGTTCGAGGCCCGCGTCGGGCTCTGTGCTGACTGCCAGCTCAGAGCCTGGAGCCTGTTTCAGAGTCTGTGACTCCCTCTCTCTCTGACCTTCCCCTGCTCACGCTGTCTCTCTCTCTCTCCTAGAAATAAATAAAAAAACATTTTAAAAAATTACTTAGATCACCTTGAGAGAGATTCTACGAGTCAAGTTCACACTTGACTCTAGGCAGCACCTCCACATTCATTCCCAACCCACCCGAGATGCCAGCAAACCGGGAGGACCCCAGCAAACCACTTCACAGGTGGAGAGCAGAGGCTAAGGCAGAATCTGTGGACTGACTCACTCAACACCCATTCCGACCTCTTTGTTTCCCGTGTACCTCTCAATAGCACAGAGGCTGGAGAAAGTTAAAAGTTACATTTCCTGCCCCCTCAGAGTGCGGGTTCTGCCTGCGATTTGGGTTTCAGCAATCAGATGCGCTCTCTCAAGTGCTGACCCAGAACCCAGGCTGCAGGCACGCAGAGTGACGGCCACCGACAGTGGCGGAGACAGCATGGTTCTCCAGTAGGTCGCTTCCCGAACTGTGCCGAGGCAGCATGACTCACGGGAGGAAATCTGCCCAGAAACTCAGCTTACAGCCTCCTCTAGCCCCCCGAGCGATTCTGTAGAATGCCAGTTTCTGACAATAAATCACTCTCTGTTTACGCTTAGCTATGGTGGTTCCTGGTTTTGCAACCAACCCTTAACCAACATTGACAATAAGAGAGATACAGGGCTTGCCTGAGATCAATCAGCCAGTTGATGACAGAGCTGAAGTTCAAATGCAAGACTCAGTAGGACGTGGCCTCCTGTTCCCCAGCCCCAAGCAGCCTTCACTTCCAGAAACCTGGTCAGAAGGGACTGGGGTAGAGGCACTTCTTGGGGAGACCTTGTTGGGGAGGGAGGGACTCCTGCCCTAGGGGTTGAGGACGGCCACACTTGACCTTCAGTGCTGGACAGATGAGATCAAGCGCAGTTTACCAGTGACATGCACTCACCGCTTGAGGGAAGACACCACATACCGCACAGTGGGGCGTGACGGTTGCCCTTGAAAACAGAGCGAACACTGGGTTCAATGGGTTGTGGGAGGATGGGTTTGTAGTATCAAGAAGGTGGGATGTCCTCTGGTTCCCAGGGGAGGATGTAATTGGCTTGTCTGAATAATTCCATGACCACAGGGGACTCAAACGGGCTACTCAGAGATAAGCAGGAGCTGTGCCTGGTTCTTTGATAAGGAGTTTGTTCGGGTAGATTTTATTAGTGGGTGCCGAGTGGGGGTGAGTGGGTGCCGAGTGTTTTTCATCAAAATGCCTTGTATAAATAAGTCTGAGACCCTGTAACACTCACAATAAGACTGTCTTTCTCTCTATTGGTTTAAAAATAAATTAATAGAGGGGCACCTGGGTGGCTCAGCTGGTTAAGCGTCCGACTCGATTTCATTTCAGGTCATGATCTCACAGTTGGTGGGATCAAGCCCTGCGTTGGGCTCTGCACTGAGCATGGAGCCTGCTTGGGATTCTCTCTCCCCTTCTCTTTGTGCCCCTCCCTTGCTCGCTCGTGCGCGCTCTCTCTCTTTCAAAATAAATAAACTTCAAAAGAAAAAACAAAGAATTTCCAGTTAGTTGAATTCAACTTAGTGATTAATTTTTAAAAATCAATTGAGTATAACAATTAAGCAATCATACCAAGAACCTTGCCCGTTTCTCAGAAACATAAATTTTCCGTGTAACAATAAATAGACTGTTTTATTGTAACAATAAATAGACTGTTTTATTATAACAATAAATAAATGTGAAACGATTACAAGCACCAGAAGTTTCTCTGGGCAAACACTGTGCCAGCTGCCTGATTTGTTTAAATGTTGCAGAGCAGAGAGGGGTGTGTCCATGGAACCTGCCTCAAGGGCAGTAGTGACCAGGAAACGGGTCTGGCCACAGCCAATCATTTGTGCAACAAGAGAGGTTAGGAAAGGAAACACAGCACACCCTTTCTTGAAAATAAAGTTACAGCGGCACCTGTGTGGCTCAATCGGTTAAGCGTCAGACTCGGTTTCAGCCCAGGTCATGATCTCACAGTTTTGTCGGTTTGAGCCCCGAGTCAGGCTCTGAGCAGGCAGCACGGAGCCTGCTTGGGATTCTCTCTCCCTCCTTCTCTGCCCCTCCTTCACTTGCACTGTCTCTCTCGAAATAAATAAATGAACTTTAAAAAAAATCATAAAGGGGTGCCTGGGTGGCTCAGTTGAGTGTCTGACTCTTGATTTCAGCTCAGGTCATGATCCCAGGGTCATGGGACCAAGCCGCCCCCCCCCCACACACACACACACAGTGAGTGTGAAACCTCCTTAAGATTCTCTCTCTCTCTCTCTCTCCCCCTCCCCCATCTCTCTCTAAAAATAGAATGGAATGGAATGGAATGGAATGGAATGGAATAGGATAGAATAGAATAGAATAGAATAGAATAGAATAGAATAGAATAGAATAGAAAAAAAGAAGTTTATAGGAAATACCAAGTGAAGCGTGTGCATTTTTGGTAAGTGTGTACCTCTGGTGCCTATACAGTTTGAAATACTATTTTTTATCCAATTCTGTAAAAATGCATAATTGTTTTACTTTTTTCTTAAGCTCTGTAGTTAGCACACAGGACACTTCATTGTTTTGGGGGAAGGACATATGTCACCACTCGAATATCTCCAAGGCCAAATGGATACAAGGGGGAAAACGCCTTTCCCTTCCGGTTCTGAGAAACTTCCTCTTGCTTCCCAGGAGGAGCGATCCCTTGATGTCGATAACATATTAGCCACCGTGGCATAGACGCCTTGTGGTGTGGAAACACTCAAAGTCATTTTTGATGTCCTCTTCTCCCTCTGCTTTCAGCTTAGACTTGACTCCCTTAAACCAGAGACCGACTGGAGCCTGACCCCAAAACACGGTCCCCAGGGAGTCAGGTGATCTGGACTTTACAATGTCAAATGGAGATAGCGCGCCTCCAAGGTGCTCCTTTTCTAGCTTGTGGAGCTTCAGATGGATATGCCGCCATTTTCATTCCATTTCCTGAAAGTCCAGGTCGGCTTGTGAATAGTGGTTCAACAACACGCTAAATATGAGCTGTCAACCCTCACTCCAAACTTCCCTGTTCAGAGCATCATCCCATGAAGACTTCATTGGGTTTTACAGTGGCTTTCTGATTTGGGTGGCCCCCGGAGGAGGGGAGTGTGGAAATTGTACGCTGTTAACGGTCAGCTGCCCGTGTCCTGCCTGAAATACCATGATTTTCTATGAAAAGTATCTTTAATAAAGCTGCAAACAGTTTGGCTTGGAAAAAATAAATTAAAAAAAAGAGGGGCGACGGGGTGGCTCAGTTGGTTAAGCCACCTGGTTTCGGTTCAGGTCATGATCTCACGGTTTGTGGGGGCGAGCCTTGAGTTGGGTTCCGTGGTGACAGCACAGACCTGCTTGGGAGTCTCTCTCTCCCCTCACTCTGCCCCTCCCCTGTGGGGGACACTGTGGGGGACACTGTGGGGAGACACTGTGATGGGACACTGTGGAGGACGCTATGGGGAGACGCTGCGGGGGGGACACGGTGAGGGACACTGTGAGGGACACTGTGAGGGGACACTGTGGGGGACACTGTGAGGGACACTGTGAGGGGCCACAGGGGGGACACTGTGGGGAGACACTGTGGGGGACACTCGGGGGACACTGGAGGGGACACTGGGGGACACTGTGAGGGACACTGGGGGACACTGTGAGGGACACTGTGAAGGGACACGGGGGGACACTGTGGGGAGACACTGGGGGGGACACTGGGGGGACACTGGAGGGGACACTGTGAGGGACACTGTGAGGGGACACTGGGGGGGACACTGTGGCAGACACTGTGAGGGACACTGAGGAGACACTGTGGGGGGACACTGTGAGTGACACTGTGGGGGGAACACTGTAGGGGACACTGTGGGGGACACTGAGGGACACTGGGGGAGTGGGGGGATACTGTGAGGAACACTGTGAGGGGACATTGTGGGGGACTCTGTGAGGGACACTGTGAGGGGGACACTGTGAGGGACACTGAGTGACACTGTGGAGGACACTGTGATGGGACACTGTGGGGGACACTGTGAGGGACACTGAGGAGACACTGTGGGGGGGACACTGTGGGGGACACTGTGGTGGATGGACACTGTGGGGGACACTCTGAGGGACACTGTGGGGGGACACTGTGGGGGAGTGGGGGGATACTGTGAGGAACACTGTGGGGGGACACTGTGGGGAGACACTGTGAGGGGACACTGTGAGGGGACACTATGGGGAGACACTGGGGAGACACTGTGAGGGACACTGGGGGGGACACTGGGGGACACTGTGAGGGAACACTGTGAGGGACACTGTGGGGGACACTGTGAGGGGGACACTGTGATGAGACACTCTGGGGGACACTGTGGGGAGACACTGTGGGGGGACCTGGTGGAGGAGCCGCGAACGAAGCTGAAGAAGAGGAGGCGAAGGCCGTCCCTCGGCCACAGCTGCTGGCAAACTCGGGGTGCATCACCGCCCCTGGGGGGGGGCTTGTGGAAACGGTTGCGGGGCCGCCCCCGCGCTGAGAGGCAGATCTCGGGTGCGGCGCCTGGGACCGCGCAGAGCCAGGGCTCCGTCCTCCTCCCGCGGGCAGGGTTTGAGGGTTCTGACCGGGTGAACACCACCGGTCTCACGGCCGCCTCGCCACCGCCTGAGAGGGAGGTGCAGACGGGGCAGGGCCTTCAGGAGCCCCCAGCACCCTCCGCGCAGCCTGCGCAGCTCCGCAGTCACCTCTCCACCCGCCGTCAGCTCCCACCCTGCTGTCCAGCCCTCCACGTTCCAGCCCCCAGGCCGCCTGTTCCAAGGCCCTGGGGTCACCCAGCCAGTCCGGCCTGAAGGCCTGATTTGCGCTCTCTCCCTGGAACACTGCGAGGCTGGCCCCCTCTCCTCACTTGGACCTCAACTGAAAGACCACCACCCCCTCCGAGGTCCTCACCTCTCCTCCTGCCGCCAGGTCCCCTCAACTCCTCCGCTGTCCAGTACAGTAGCCAGTCACCACAGGGGGCTAATTAATCCACGAATTCATGAAATAAGACAATATTTCAAATTCAGTTCCTCAGCCGCATTAGCCACATTTCCAGGGCTCAGTAGCCACATGTTGGCCACTAATGTTGGACAGTGCAGACAGAGAACGGTGCCGTCACCACACACATTCTATTGGACGGCGCTGCTCCTACCCTTATTTTATCGTCTTCCTAATATTTGTCACTATTTGAACCTTTATTCACTTACTTAGTTGTTGTCTGCCTTTCACTCCTACAACACAAGTTGAAGACAAAGGAATGTGAACCCTTGTTTTAACCATTGCACCCCCAGTGCCTAGTATAACAGCTAACATGTCTCTGAACTAGACATTCAAGAAATACTCACTGGGAAGGCATGTTTCAAGCACCTGCCAAGAGTAGGAATTAGTTGCCCTCTATCAGGGGACAGCGGCCACCCTGAGATTTTCTCGTTCATGTGGAACAAAACGGACCTGGCTGTCCTCGACATTTTTAGCGATGCCATCGTTACTCTCCTCTGCTGGCTCCCTCCACGAACCCCCCACACCCCAGCTTAGCTGTCAGGGAGAACTTCATCTGCCCTGTGCCCCCCGGCTGGGGGGAGGGGGGAGCAGGGGAAGTCCCAGGGGGGCACCAGAAGTTATATTCACTTCAGGAAAAAGAATCACCTTCAACTTGGGAAAGGCAGAGCGGGGCACAGGGGCAGGATTACCCAGGGCCGGGCGAAGAGCAGAATGAACAGTCGGGTCACAGACCTGGGAGTTTTAAATGTGTTTGAGACGCTCCTGAATGAAGGACCACCACCCTGCCCCCTCTTCCCTTCCCAATTTTGGGCTTTGCTTTTATCTGCCTCTGAAGTTTCCCAGTAAAAGTTTCTCTGAAAAGTTCAAATTTGCCCCTGATGACATGAAGGGTAGACACGCGAAAGGGACCCACTCTGGGATCAAGGACACCTGGGAGCAAATCCTAGCGTTGAAGCTTCGTGACCTTGACTCCTGGCCTCTTCGAACCTGTTTTCCCTTCTGTAGGTTGAGGGGTTTAAACAAGACAATGCAAGTCGTAGCATGTCCCTGGCACACTGTAGGTGTTTTGTGATCGAGAATTTTCTTCTCTCCCTCTTCCCGGCTATCTTGGGTCCAAAGATCCAGAAGATGAGATACCCCTTGGAAAGAGCAGCTTTGCCAACTGAAGACACTGAGAACAGAGAGCTTTGAGCCAGAACAGAAGGATGGAAATGCCAGCAATCATGGAGAAACAGAGAAGGCAGAGAGGTGAAATTCAGAAAGGAGTCAGGGTGACTGGCTGAGGCTGTAGGCTCTTCCTGCCCTTGGCTTTCCCATCCCAGACCACGTCTAGTGCATGTTGCCAAAGATAAGAAACAGCTCCAGGAGTCACATCTCCATCAAGCACTGCAGAAAATACTGTCCTTTTTAAATATTCAAATCTCCAGGAAACCAAGAGGGTCAAAGGCCCTGAGTTCCCTCCCGGAGACCTGGGCTCAAGGGTCTCCCAAAACATAAGTGCCCTGTGCCCAGTCTTACCAGATTCTGAGAGCCACACAACTTCCCTGCTCACCTGGCCCTCAGGAAGGCCAGTGTCTGCCCAGGCTCCGCGTGTTCTCTGGACGTAAGCTTGCTTCGCAGTGTTCCTCTCCCTCCACTGTTAACCTGGATTCTTACTTTCTGTTCTGGGGCTAATGGGTGTTCGTTTTGCTGAACTGATGACCCCTTTATAAGTCTTCTGTCCTTGGAAGGAGAAGGATGCAAGCAAAGAAGCCAGGGCTAGCGACCCTGCAAAGCCAGGAGTGTACGGCCAGGGCCTAAGGAGTAGAAGCGGCTTCTAGGCGAGGGTGCTGGGTCTTCCAGAGCGGCTTAGGGGCATGATAAGAGAGGATCTTATGGAGACGGGCAGGCCTGGCTCACCAGTCCAAATGCCAGGTGCTGAGTGCCTATTAGGGCTCTGGAATCCAATTCCAAATTAAGGCTCCAGGCGCCATCCAGTGGCAGATGGGGGGACTGCAGGAAGAAAGGGCTGGGGAGAAAAAAGGCCAGAGCTGCCAGTACCTGCCGCGCTGGGGAGGAGGGAAGGAGAAAGTCGTCCACTGCCTTCAGTGCCCATCCCCTCATCAGTTGAGGACCTTGTCCTAATCAGATCCCCCAGGCTGCTGCCCGGTCCAGCTGGGGTTCTCTCACCATGTGATCTCGGGCAGCAAATCTGTCCTCCAGGCCTGGCGCGCCGATGAGGTAACATGCCAGTCTCTGAGCTTGGCACTTCGGCTCTTGTGTGGGTAAGATCTCATTCATCCTAACCGCCCCCCCCCCATACTTCAGTCACTACTGATGGCACACACTCACTCCACGCAGAAACTCCAGCCATGCTTGAAGTCTAGGCTCAGAGGTCTCCTCCTGTATGATCTCTCCCTGCTTACCTGCCCTTCCCCACCTACTCCTCTTTCTCCCTGGAGATCCTTCTTTCTGCAGCAGTTATAGTCAGGTGCACCTCACCCCCTCAGCCCTGAGCTCCCCCACCCCAGGGGCGATAAAAGCCTCAGGGGGTTTTCTCAATTATGTTTCTCTTTCTTCAAGCCTACCAACCTGTCAGGCACAGAAGTGCTTCAGAGGTCTGCTCTGAGGGCACTCTGTGGGGCTTCAGACCTGGGCGTAGGCAGAATAATGGACCCCCAAAGTTGTCCACGTTTCAGTCTCTGGAACATGTGAATCTGTCCCCTGACGTGGCAAAGGAATTTTGCCGCTGTGATGAAGTTCGAGCTGGAGATGGGGAGCCTGGTGCGGATTATCTGGGTCAGCCCAATATAATCACAAGGGTCCTTGTAAAGTGGAGATAGGAGGGTCAGAGTCAGAGAAGGAGATGTGATGCCAGAAAGAGAGGTGGACGGGAGACAAGGCCACAAGCCAAGGGAATCATGCAGCCACTAGAAGCTGGAAAAGGTAGGGCAGCGCCTGGGTGGCTCAGTCGGTTGAGTGTCCGACTTCGGCTCAGGTCATGATCTCATGGTTCGTGGGTTTGAGCCCTGCGTTGGGCTCCGTGCTGACAGCTCAGAGCCTGAAGCCTGTTTCGGATTCTGTGTCTCCCTCTCTCTCTGACCCTCTCCTGTTCACACTGTCTCTCTCTCAGAAATAAGTTTTTAAAAGAAAGAAAGAAAAAAGAAAAGGCAAGAAAGCCAAAGACTTCGGAAGAAAGGCAGTCCTGCCAGCCCAGTTTAGACTCCTGACCTCCCGAACCATAGGTAATAAACATGGGGGTGTCGATGACTCAGTCGGTTAAGCGCCCAACTCTTGATTTTGACTCAGGTCATGATCTCACAGTCTGTGGGATCCTAACAGCCTGGAGTCTGCTTGGGATTCACTCTCTCCCTCTCTCTGCCCCTCCCCTACTCACACACATGGGAGAGCTCTCTCAAAACACACTAAAAAACATATAAGGTAATAAATGTGTGTTGTGTAAAACCACTGAATTTGTGATAATTTGTTACAGCAGCCACAGGAAACTAATACACCCGGGTTCTGCTTCTTACTAGTTTTGTGATGTTGGGAAACTTAACCTCTCTACGCCTCAGTTTCCTCATCTATAAAATGGGGATGATAAAGGCAATAATTCCTACCTCATAAGGTTGTTGTGAGAGTAAAATGAAAACACCTGCAAATCACTTAGAATAATGCCCAAGACTAAATATGATAGAATTATCATCAGATTAATAGTTACCATTAATTGAGGGCCTAATATGCACCAGGCACAATGTCAGGTGCCTTAGAATAATTTCCTCCGTTCTCACTCGCACCCTTGGGGATAACAATTTCAGGACCCATTTTCCAGGTAAGGAAGGAAATCTAGAGTAACCACCCACAATCACTCTAGGACTGGATGGAGTATTTTAATCTTAGCAGTTTCTTACCTGCACTTGGGAAATGGCACGTTTTGTGCTCTTTCCTGATAAATGGTTGGCTTTCGTTTTCTGTTTTTTGGAGGCAGGGTCAGATGAAGGGGCACTGTCTGAGCAAGCAGCCCTTGGCCAGAGGTCCTGGCTGATCTCTTCTTCTCCCAAAGTAGTGCAGGAGGGAGCTCAAAGCCAGGTGAAACTCACCTATCCGCCCCCGCCCCGTCCATTTAGGGGTTCAGTGACTCCCTCTTGCTTCCTCACCAACTCCCCGACCCAATTCTAACAACTTTTCAGCCCGATCTGGAGAGACCACGAGATAGGCAAGGCGAGATAGGCAAGGCCGGAGAGCGAAGCGCTGGTTCCTCTGGGGGAGATGGAGGGGCGCAGGCTCATTCAGACCCCGAGGGTTCGCGCTGAGCCCCCTCCCTCTCCGCAGCGCGCATAACTGGCCGTCTGTTCGCGGCTGAATAAACAAGTGGGGGAAGCGGCGCCGGGCCCCCTGCCCCCCAGCGCGACCCCCGCACAAAGCGCCTTTCTCCGAGGAGACGCCGCCCGGGCGCCGCCAGAGCGCGCTCCGTCTGGCCTCCCCTCTCCCTGGCGGCAGAGCAAGACCCACAAATCGACCCCGAGGAAAAAAACCAAAAAAAAAAAAAAAAAAAAAAAAATAATTTTTTTTTTTTTTTTAAGAAAAAGAAAACAAAAAGGAAATCCAATAAAGAACTGAGCACAACATACAGAGACGGCGTGCGGACCTAGGGCGCGCCNGGGACACTGTGGTGGATGGACACTGTGGGGGACACTCTGAGGGACACTGTGGGGGGACACTGTGGGGGAGTGGGGGGATACTGTGAGGAACACTGTGGGGGGACACTGTGGGGAGACACTGTGAGGGGACACTGTGAGGGGACACTATGGGGAGACACTGGGGAGACACTGTGAGGGACACTGGGGGGGACACTGGGGGACACTGTGAGGGAACACTGTGAGGGACACTGTGGGGGACACTGTGAGGGGGACACTGTGATGAGACACTCTGGGGGACACTGTGGGGAGACACTGTGGGGGGACCTGGTGGAGGAGCCGCGAACGAAGCTGAAGAAGAGGAGGCGAAGGCCGTCCCTCGGCCACAGCTGCTGGCAAACTCGGGGTGCATCACCGCCCCTGGGGGGGGGCTTGTGGAAACGGTTGCGGGGCCGCCCCCGCGCTGAGAGGCAGATCTCGGGTGCGGCGCCTGGGACCGCGCAGAGCCAGGGCTCCGTCCTCCTCCCGCGGGCAGGGTTTGAGGGTTCTGACCGGGTGAACACCACCGGTCTCACGGCCGCCTCGCCACCGCCTGAGAGGGAGGTGCAGACGGGGCAGGGCCTTCAGGAGCCCCCAGCACCCTCCGCGCAGCCTGCGCAGCTCCGCAGTCACCTCTCCACCCGCCGTCAGCTCCCACCCTGCTGTCCAGCCCTCCACGTTCCAGCCCCCAGGCCGCCTGTTCCAAGGCCCTGGGGTCACCCAGCCAGTCCGGCCTGAAGGCCTGATTTGCGCTCTCTCCCTGGAACACTGCGAGGCTGGCCCCCTCTCCTCACTTGGACCTCAACTGAAAGACCACCACCCCCTCCGAGGTCCTCACCTCTCCTCCTGCCGCCAGGTCCCCTCAACTCCTCCGCTGTCCAGTACAGTAGCCAGTCACCACAGGGGGCTAATTAATCCACGAATTCATGAAATAAGACAATATTTCAAATTCAGTTCCTCAGCCGCATTAGCCACATTTCCAGGGCTCAGTAGCCACATGTTGGCCACTAATGTTGGACAGTGCAGACAGAGAACGGTGCCGTCACCACACACATTCTATTGGACGGCGCTGCTCCTACCCTTATTTTATCGTCTTCCTAATATTTGTCACTATTTGAACCTTTATTCACTTACTTAGTTGTTGTCTGCCTTTCACTCCTACAACACAAGTTGAAGACAAAGGAATGTGAACCCTTGTTTTAACCATTGCACCCCCAGTGCCTAGTATAACAGCTAACATGTCTCTGAACTAGACATTCAAGAAATACTCACTGGGAAGGCATGTTTCAAGCACCTGCCAAGAGTAGGAATTAGTTGCCCTCTATCAGGGGACAGCGGCCACCCTGAGATTTTCTCGTTCATGTGGAACAAAACGGACCTGGCTGTCCTCGACATTTTTAGCGATGCCATCGTTACTCTCCTCTGCTGGCTCCCTCCACGAACCCCCCACACCCCAGCTTAGCTGTCAGGGAGAACTTCATCTGCCCTGTGCCCCCCGGCTGGGGGGAGGGGGGAGCAGGGGAAGTCCCAGGGGGGCACCAGAAGTTATATTCACTTCAGGAAAAAGAATCACCTTCAACTTGGGAAAGGCAGAGCGGGGCACAGGGGCAGGATTACCCAGGGCCGGGCGAAGAGCAGAATGAACAGTCGGGTCACAGACCTGGGAGTTTTAAATGTGTTTGAGACGCTCCTGAATGAAGGACCACCACCCTGCCCCCTCTTCCCTTCCCAATTTTGGGCTTTGCTTTTATCTGCCTCTGAAGTTTCCCAGTAAAAGTTTCTCTGAAAAGTTCAAATTTGCCCCTGATGACATGAAGGGTAGACACGCGAAAGGGACCCACTCTGGGATCAAGGACACCTGGGAGCAAATCCTAGCGTTGAAGCTTCGTGACCTTGACTCCTGGCCTCTTCGAACCTGTTTTCCCTTCTGTAGGTTGAGGGGTTTAAACAAGACAATGCAAGTCGTAGCATGTCCCTGGCACACTGTAGGTGTTTTGTGATCGAGAATTTTCTTCTCTCCCTCTTCCCGGCTATCTTGGGTCCAAAGATCCAGAAGATGAGATACCCCTTGGAAAGAGCAGCTTTGCCAACTGAAGACACTGAGAACAGAGAGCTTTGAGCCAGAACAGAAGGATGGAAATGCCAGCAATCATGGAGAAACAGAGAAGGCAGAGAGGTGAAATTCAGAAAGGAGTCAGGGTGACTGGCTGAGGCTGTAGGCTCTTCCTGCCCTTGGCTTTCCCATCCCAGACCACGTCTAGTGCATGTTGCCAAAGATAAGAAACAGCTCCAGGAGTCACATCTCCATCAAGCACTGCAGAAAATACTGTCCTTTTTAAATATTCAAATCTCCAGGAAACCAAGAGGGTCAAAGGCCCTGAGTTCCCTCCCGGAGACCTGGGCTCAAGGGTCTCCCAAAACATAAGTGCCCTGTGCCCAGTCTTACCAGATTCTGAGAGCCACACAACTTCCCTGCTCACCTGGCCCTCAGGAAGGCCAGTGTCTGCCCAGGCTCCGCGTGTTCTCTGGACGTAAGCTTGCTTCGCAGTGTTCCTCTCCCTCCACTGTTAACCTGGATTCTTACTTTCTGTTCTGGGGCTAATGGGTGTTCGTTTTGCTGAACTGATGACCCCTTTATAAGTCTTCTGTCCTTGGAAGGAGAAGGATGCAAGCAAAGAAGCCAGGGCTAGCGACCCTGCAAAGCCAGGAGTGTACGGCCAGGGCCTAAGGAGTAGAAGCGGCTTCTAGGCGAGGGTGCTGGGTCTTCCAGAGCGGCTTAGGGGCATGATAAGAGAGGATCTTATGGAGACGGGCAGGCCTGGCTCACCAGTCCAAATGCCAGGTGCTGAGTGCCTATTAGGGCTCTGGAATCCAATTCCAAATTAAGGCTCCAGGCGCCATCCAGTGGCAGATGGGGGGACTGCAGGAAGAAAGGGCTGGGGAGAAAAAAGGCCAGAGCTGCCAGTACCTGCCGCGCTGGGGAGGAGGGAAGGAGAAAGTCGTCCACTGCCTTCAGTGCCCATCCCCTCATCAGTTGAGGACCTTGTCCTAATCAGATCCCCCAGGCTGCTGCCCGGTCCAGCTGGGGTTCTCTCACCATGTGATCTCGGGCAGCAAATCTGTCCTCCAGGCCTGGCGCGCCGATGAGGTAACATGCCAGTCTCTGAGCTTGGCACTTCGGCTCTTGTGTGGGTAAGATCTCATTCATCCTAACCGCCCCCCCCCCATACTTCAGTCACTACTGATGGCACACACTCACTCCACGCAGAAACTCCAGCCATGCTTGAAGTCTAGGCTCAGAGGTCTCCTCCTGTATGATCTCTCCCTGCTTACCTGCCCTTCCCCACCTACTCCTCTTTCTCCCTGGAGATCCTTCTTTCTGCAGCAGTTATAGTCAGGTGCACCTCACCCCCTCAGCCCTGAGCTCCCCCACCCCAGGGGCGATAAAAGCCTCAGGGGGTTTTCTCAATTATGTTTCTCTTTCTTCAAGCCTACCAACCTGTCAGGCACAGAAGTGCTTCAGAGGTCTGCTCTGAGGGCACTCTGTGGGGCTTCAGACCTGGGCGTAGGCAGAATAATGGACCCCCAAAGTTGTCCACGTTTCAGTCTCTGGAACATGTGAATCTGTCCCCTGACGTGGCAAAGGAATTTTGCCGCTGTGATGAAGTTCGAGCTGGAGATGGGGAGCCTGGTGCGGATTATCTGGGTCAGCCCAATATAATCACAAGGGTCCTTGTAAAGTGGAGATAGGAGGGTCAGAGTCAGAGAAGGAGATGTGATGCCAGAAAGAGAGGTGGACGGGAGACAAGGCCACAAGCCAAGGGAATCATGCAGCCACTAGAAGCTGGAAAAGGTAGGGCAGCGCCTGGGTGGCTCAGTCGGTTGAGTGTCCGACTTCGGCTCAGGTCATGATCTCATGGTTCGTGGGTTTGAGCCCTGCGTTGGGCTCCGTGCTGACAGCTCAGAGCCTGAAGCCTGTTTCGGATTCTGTGTCTCCCTCTCTCTCTGACCCTCTCCTGTTCACACTGTCTCTCTCTCAGAAATAAGTTTTTAAAAGAAAGAAAGAAAAAAGAAAAGGCAAGAAAGCCAAAGACTTCGGAAGAAAGGCAGTCCTGCCAGCCCAGTTTAGACTCCTGACCTCCCGAACCATAGGTAATAAACATGGGGGTGTCGATGACTCAGTCGGTTAAGCGCCCAACTCTTGATTTTGACTCAGGTCATGATCTCACAGTCTGTGGGATCCTAACAGCCTGGAGTCTGCTTGGGATTCACTCTCTCCCTCTCTCTGCCCCTCCCCTACTCACACACATGGGAGAGCTCTCTCAAAACACACTAAAAAACATATAAGGTAATAAATGTGTGTTGTGTAAAACCACTGAATTTGTGATAATTTGTTACAGCAGCCACAGGAAACTAATACACCCGGGTTCTGCTTCTTACTAGTTTTGTGATGTTGGGAAACTTAACCTCTCTACGCCTCAGTTTCCTCATCTATAAAATGGGGATGATAAAGGCAATAATTCCTACCTCATAAGGTTGTTGTGAGAGTAAAATGAAAACACCTGCAAATCACTTAGAATAATGCCCAAGACTAAATATGATAGAATTATCATCAGATTAATAGTTACCATTAATTGAGGGCCTAATATGCACCAGGCACAATGTCAGGTGCCTTAGAATAATTTCCTCCGTTCTCACTCGCACCCTTGGGGATAACAATTTCAGGACCCATTTTCCAGGTAAGGAAGGAAATCTAGAGTAACCACCCACAATCACTCTAGGACTGGATGGAGTATTTTAATCTTAGCAGTTTCTTACCTGCACTTGGGAAATGGCACGTTTTGTGCTCTTTCCTGATAAATGGTTGGCTTTCGTTTTCTGTTTTTTGGAGGCAGGGTCAGATGAAGGGGCACTGTCTGAGCAAGCAGCCCTTGGCCAGAGGTCCTGGCTGATCTCTTCTTCTCCCAAAGTAGTGCAGGAGGGAGCTCAAAGCCAGGTGAAACTCACCTATCCGCCCCCGCCCCGTCCATTTAGGGGTTCAGTGACTCCCTCTTGCTTCCTCACCAACTCCCCGACCCAATTCTAACAACTTTTCAGCCCGATCTGGAGAGACCACGAGATAGGCAAGGCGAGATAGGCAAGGCCGGAGAGCGAAGCGCTGGTTCCTCTGGGGGAGATGGAGGGGCGCAGGCTCATTCAGACCCCGAGGGTTCGCGCTGAGCCCCCTCCCTCTCCGCAGCGCGCATAACTGGCCGTCTGTTCGCGGCTGAATAAACAAGTGGGGGAAGCGGCGCCGGGCCCCCTGCCCCCCAGCGCGACCCCCGCACAAAGCGCCTTTCTCCGAGGAGACGCCGCCCGGGCGCCGCCAGAGCGCGCTCCGTCTGGCCTCCCCTCTCCCTGGCGGCAGAGCAAGACCCACAAATCGACCCCGAAGAAAAAAAACAAAAAAAAAAAAAAAAAAAAAAAATTCTTTTTTTTTTTTTTTTTAAGAAAAAGAAAACAAAAAGGAAATCCAATAAAGAACTGAGCACAACATACAGAGACGGCGTGCGGACCTAGGGCGCGCCTCCGTCCCCCGCAGTCCCGCTTCTGGTCCAGGCGAGGCCAGCTCGAGCGCAGCGCTGGGAGCCCGCCAGCGCCCCCTCCCCGACAGCCCAAGCCCCCGGGGCCCCGGTGCTGCCCGGCCCCGGCGCCCCGACGGCACACGGGGCACTCAGTCCGCGGGGCCGCGTCCCCGCCCGGCTCCGAGCCCCGGCGGCCCTCACTTCTGGCTGGCCAGCTGGTTCTCCAGATCCTCCAGGCGCGCCGCCAGCTGGGCCAGTGAGCAGTTAAGGAAGCCGAAGGAGGTGGGGGGCGGGGGGAGTCTCAGGGGTCCCTTCCCCGCCCCTCCATCCGGAGCGCCCGGCCCCAAAGGATATGGTTCTGCGTTAGCCTCTCGAGCATCCCCAGCGTGCGACCTTGGAACTCCACGAGGCTTTCACATTCGCAGGGGCTCCGAAGCTCTGTGCCCGCGCCGATGCCCTCCTCTGCCAGCCAGGCACAGAGAGTCAGGGGAATGAGAATCTGCAGGAGGACGAGCCGGCCCTGGCGGCTCCACTTATGCTGTTAGCCACAAGCCACATGCAGCTATTTAACACTGGAAATGTGGCTGGTGTGATTAAAGAACTAAAAATTTTAACTTTTTAAAGTAATATAAACTAAGTGGGCATGTGTAGCTAGTGACTTATTAGAGAGGTACTCTCCGGAGCACTGCCAGCTCCATCCAGTATACATTTTGTTCGTGTGTTTCAATTAGTTCTCAACATGTGGTCCTTGGACCACACCATCAGTGTCACCTAGGAAGTTATTAGAAATGCAAATTATCAGGAGTGCCTGGGTGGCCGGTTATTCGTCCAACTCTTGATTTTGGCTCAGGTCATGAGATCAGGGTTCATGGTTTCAAACCCTGATTCAGGCTCCGTACTAAGGAGCTTGCTTGGGATTCTCTCTCTCCCTCTCTCTCTGCCTCTCTCCTGCTTGCGCTCTCTCTGTCTCTCTCTCAAAATAAATAAACATTTAAAAAAAGAAATGCAAATTATCAGACTCCACTTCAGGCCTATTGAATCAGAAACTCTGAGGTTGGAGCCTAACAATTTGTGTTTTAACAAACCCTCAAGGTGAATCAGATGCACACTGATGTTTATAAACCACTGATCAAAAAATAAACAAAAACAAACAAACAAACACTGATCCATGGGGCGCCTGGGTGGCTCAGTTGGTTAAGCATCCAACTTCGGCTCAGGCATGAACTCGCAGGCTGTGAGTTCAAGCCCCACGTGGGGCTCTGTGTTGACAGCTCAGAGCCTGGAGCCTGCTTCAGATTCTGTGTCTCCCTCTCTTTCTGCTTCTCTCTCTCTCTCAAAAGTAAATAAACATTAAAAAAAGAATTTTAGAGCTAGAAGCAAGCTTGGGCAGCCAGAACCTTCCCCAGTTACAGAAGAGGGAAATTAAAGAAGGGGTGGAGGTTAAGTGGCTTTGCTCAAAGTCACACTGCGGGGGACATAAGAGTCAGGACAGGAAGGGCCATGAAAGAGCAGCTATTCCAGTGGCTCCACAATAGCCTAGCTAATTACTAGAATTAGCCTGGGGAGAGGGAGAGGGACAGGGAGCGAGGCAGGGGTGTGTGTGTGTGTGTGTGTGCATATACATACACTCATGTGTATACATATGTATGTGCATACATATGTTTATGTACATATATTTTGTAAACTATTTTTCAAACCACAGACCTCCCTACCCCCCCAGGCCAGCCCAGCTCTACTGAACCTAGCTCTGGACGGCCTGGTAACAGGAAAGAAGAACCACATCTCTGGGTCGGAAGGTAAAGACTCTCTGGTAAGAATTACCCCCGAGAAGTTCCCTACATGACCCACAAAGTACAGTTCACAAGGTTCAACACTCCACTTCTCCTCCACAGATAGAGTCGGTCCCGTATTCTCAACTGAGCACCAGATGAAGTAGATGGACTGAGTTTCGGGGCTATAGTGTCCAAAAAATGCATGTCTTTGTGTCCTTGGAACATTCTCAGTCTGGCCACTTTGCCAGGTCTTTGTAGTTGAATTCCAGCAAGTTAAAGGGATTTATGATGACTCTGCTCACAGGGAGTCTGGCATGCCTTGGGGAAAGAAATTACTCTGAGCACCCACTAATTTGAGGGGCAGGCAGCCAGCCTAGTCTAGTGCTTCTGAACTTGGACGTCCTTGGGAATCACCCGAGGGTCTTGTCAAAGTACAAAATCGAATTCATTAGGTCTGGAGAGCTCTGGAAATGCTGCAGTTCTAACAAGCCACCAGGCCACAGCCCTGCCTGGGGGCAGCAGACCACACTTTGAGTAACAAGGCTCTGTCTGGTGTGTCGGTCCCTGGGGTAATAACTCTACGATGGACAGGGTTGCACAGGAAGGGGCAAGATGGGAGGTGGGGCACTGAGTGGAGGGGAGGGGTCCCAAGTCAGACGTGCTCACCAGGGCAGATGCTGCCTCTGAGGTTCTCCAGCAGGTGCGTCATGGAGCCAAAGTCGGGAGAGTAGGACACGTGCAGCTTGGCGGGCTCGGAGGCGATCTGGCGCAGCTCCTCCTCCACAGCCTTGCCCACGCCCACGGCGTACATGACGATGCCTGCAGGGCCGGAGGACACAAGGGGTGCCCCCGGCCTCAGGAACGACCCCTACCGCGTCCAGCCCACCCCCAGCCCCGTGCGTCCCGCGCCAAGCCCACCTTCGTCCTTGGCACGCGCTGCCCACACCGAGACGTCATCCTGCGAGCGGCCGTCTGTGAACACCAGTCCCACGCGAGGCACGTTGAGGGCGCGGGGCCGCGCGCCCTGCGCCTCGGAGAAGCTATGCTCCACCATGTGGCGCAGCGCCAGCCCGGTCATGGTACCGCGCTCCATGTACTCCACGGCCAGCACAGCCTGCTTGACCTCGGCCGCGGTGCCGTAGCGGCCCAGCGGGAACTCGGTGCGCACGCGGCTGGAGAACTGCACCAGCCCCACGCGCGTGCCCTCGGGGGACACGTCCAGGAAGTCCACGATCTGGTTCACAAAGCGCTTCACCAGCTCGAAGTTCTGCGGGCGCACGCTCTTGGAGCCGTCGATGAGCAGAACCAGGTCCACGTGGCCTTCCCGGCACCCTAGGCAGTGAGAAGCCCTGCGATTGGGGGCCAGATCCTTGGCTGGTGGCAGCCATCTACCCCCCTGGTCATTCAGTCCAAACATTTATTATATAACAGCTACCACGTGTGAAGTCCTTCCTGTGTCAGGCACTGTACTAGGTGATAATAGGAATAATAACAAAATAATACACTTTTATAATAATTCATCAACATTAATATATTGAAAGAATATATATTAATATATAAATTATAACAATAAGAAATAAAAACAAAAACATTATTATTTGACAGCTTACCTTGTGCCAAGTCCTGGGCTAAGTGCTTTATGTATTTTTTCTCAATCCTCTCGATAATCTTGGATATTATCCCCATTTGTTATAACCTGAGGTTCTTAAGGGTAGTGATTTGCTCCAGACTCCATAGCTAGTAGTGGCTGAGCGAGATTTGAAGCCAGGTCTGTCTGACCCCAACACCCCTGCTCCTAAATCACTCTACTGTGTTGCCTCCCTTATTCTGAATCAAGGACTTTGCTAGGGCCCAAAGGAGGTTCAATAATAAATGAACATAATCCTGATCTTAAGGAAATCAGGATAGAACAGAGCAATCAGACACGCCCTCTGCTGCAGCCAAAGGAAGAGGGGCAGAGAGGGAACCCAAAGTAGGAATAATCCGCTTCCCGGCATTGGAGACGAAGGCTGCATGGAGGTGGTGACATCTGACTTGTTCTTCAGGGATGGGCAGGAGTTCTTCAAGGTGAGAAGAGACATGCTGGATGGTGGGAGCAGCACACGCAGAGACACAGAAGCTGGCAGCTCTCGACACATTCTGGAACGGGCCAGCCAGCCTGGCTCAAGTGTGCGAGTGTGGTGAGAAACCTTGGCTATGATGAGCTAAGGCGGTGGCTTCAAAATTTTGACCACATCCCACAGTAAAAAATCACAATAACAGGAATAATACAACATGACACACTTTGCATGCTTGCATATAGTTACATTAAGTTATGTGAAACCACACTTTTTCTACAGGCAGTCAACTCTATTTTCTCTTAAAAAACGGGGGGGGGGGGTGCTAGTAGTAATCCACTAATTTGATTTCATTACCCACTAATGTGGCTGCACCCACCATTTGAAAAACTCAGGGGTAAGGCATCTGAACCCGGGGGTAGGCACTGGCAAGCCCAGAAGCTTCTCTAGCAATGGAGGAATGTGATCCAATGTGTACTTTTGATATTAACCTTGGCAGCAGGGTAGAGGATGGAGGGGAAAGAGATGGAGGCAGGACACGGCATGCCCTCTGCCCCCTCCCCACGGTCACCAACACACACACTCACAGCACACCCTTGGGCCACAGTGAGGACAGTACTGAGCATGCTCAGAATGCAGGCGTTGGGGGGTGGGGGAGCAGAAGCCAACAGAATACCCTCCGCCCAGCACTCACGGTTGCAGCTCTTGCCATCTGCCTGGAGTTGCTGGCCCTCGGGGCACAGGCAGCGGTAAGAAAGGCCCTCACTCACACACTGGAACTCACATCCATGGTCGACACCATTGCAAAGGTCCCGGGCTTAAAGGGGAGACAAGTCAGGATGAGTCAGGGTGGACTCCCCCAGCCAAGCCCCTTGCCCTTCGGCACAAATACAAGAGAGCCCTCCTCACCCTGACAGCTCCTCCCATCGGGCAGCAGGTTGTGACCCTCTCGGCAGCGGCACTGCGGCCCCCCAAAGGTGCTAACACATTCGTGCTGGCAGCTGTGGTTCCCAAAGCTGCAGTGGTCAATGGCTGGTGGGAGGAAAAAGACGGCAAGGTGTCACCTCTGATCGGGGCCATCAGGGAACTCAGTCCAGGACGCTAGTGGTGGGGCTCACTCACCCCTGCAGCTTCTCTGGTCCTGCTGGAGCACAAAGCCAGCTCGGCAGCGGCAGAAATAGGAGCCTGGGGAGCTGATGCAGTGGTGCTCACAGCCATGTGTCCCTTCAGCACACAGGTCAATGGCTGTGGAATAGGTGAGGTCAGCATCTGCCCTGGGGCTGCACTACTCAGCCCAAATAGAGCAATCATCTGAGGGGCTTTTTACAAATACCTACGCCTGGGCCCCACACTCCAAAGATCCTGACTTCATTAGTCTGGGGTGGTACCCGGGCATCTGTGACTTCTATAAGGACAGGTCGCCTTCCTAGTGGGCCAAGTGGCTCTCCCAATCTAAGGCCCAGCTGTATCCCAGCATGCCCACTACTAAGCCAGGCATAAGAACAAGAACTCACAAGTGTAGAAGTCAGGGCCCCTGCTCTCAAGATGGTCACTGACTTACCGAGGAGGACCAGGTTCTGCCACTTTACCTCTCTGAGCCTCCATTTCCCCATCCGCAAAATGGGAATATAATGGATGACTGCAATTGCTATTTACAACTTCCTTCTAAAGAGGGTGAACTATTGCCTGCTGAGTATCTTGATGGTTTAGATGTACAGAGACAGCCAGAGCTGACAGGGAAAGAGGGACTGGGGAGGTGTAGACTGCCCTTTACAAAAGAGTGAGAATTGAGGGTTCCTAGGAAAGAGATGAGTGGAGAGAAGAACAAGAGAGATGATATGAGCATGAGTACTTGTGTGGGCTCAAGTTGTCCATAAAAAATCACCTGTAATGGAGTGATGGAGGATTTGGGGGATCAATGGTGTCTGATATTCAATTATAATTAGCAGGTGTTTCTTTTATGTGTGCATGTTTGACTTTACCTAAAAGTGATACACACCTTTGTCCACCCCCATCTTTAGTAAAGCAGATATATGCACCACTTACATATACGCACACATGGCCTTGCACACAGAAGCGTGAAAACCAAGGAAGAGGCTGATTTACATACACAGAAGCAGAACAGCACATGCAGGTAGATACTGAGTGAGGACCCATAAATTGAATGAATTCAGCAGAAGCTCAGAGCAAGAGGCGACACAGAACGTAAGCACTTGGGGAATGCCCAGAGGTTTTGCTTGGGGAAAGATTCAAATGGCTTCAAGCCAGCCTCTTCTAAGTTCTTGAAACAAGAAGAAGACCCCAGCTGACATCAGCATTGTTGAAAACACATGACTTCTTTTCCCCAGTCATTATGAGGTTGAGAGATGATGTATGTAAAAGTTGAAGTGCACCATCTACTACCAAATCGGCACTCAGTGAATGGTAGCTGCCATCATGTTCAAAGGAGTGGACACACAGACACACGAAAAAGCAAATCCCAATTGTATAAGGAAGGCACAGTGTGCCGTGGCTTTTCAGAAGACAAAAATGAAGAACCAGGCCTTGAAGGATTTGCAGGTGCAGAGAGAAGCAGCAAGAGCAGCCCAGTAAGAGTTGAGATGCAGAAGCAGGAATGAGCTCCATATATCGGGGGCAGGGGTATGGAGACCCTAACTGAAGACCCCAATAGTGAGTGTCTACATAACAGGCACAGTAAGATATGCACGTGAGCTTTCACAAACAAGTTTGGGAGGCATGTTGGAGCCAGGTAGGAGACAAGCCTGGAATAAGGGAGAGAATGATGTAGAAAGCACACTGAACTGTGGGGTCAAGATTTCACCAAGGAATTGTGTGGCCGCAGGCAATATCTTCCCTCTTTAGATCTGTAAAGTAAGGGTGCTGAACCTTTACTTCCAAAGGCCTTTCCAGACTCACTGGTCTGATGATGGGGCAATAGGGAGCCACAGAAGGTTCAAGAGCAGTGACACTGCAAGGCAAGGGCATCTCTCACCCAAACAGCTCTTGTTATCCGCAGCTAGCTGGTAGCCAGGGTTGCAGGCACAGTGAAACGTGCCTGGGGCGCTGACACATTGATGCTGGCAGCCATGCCCCCCCTCAGCACACAAGTCCTTTCCTGAGGACACACAAGAGTAGAATCAGCGAGGGACCGATGGGAAGAACCCTCCAACATGAGAAAACTGGGTGGAGTCAGAGGCAGGCACCAAGCTCAAGTATGGCTCTAGATGGGACAAGCCTCATTTGGGAGCGCGGATCTAGATGGAAGGGCTTAGAGAAAGAAAGCGCCTGAGCAGCCCCTATGAATAGGCTCAGAAGAGGGGGTTACCATATCAACAGGATGGGGCAGGACTGCAGAGGGGTAAGGTAGAGGGGGTGGAGAGGTGTTAAATCAAGGTGGGTGGAATAATTCAAGGTGCAGAACAGATCTGGAGCATTGTGGGAGGAACTAAAACAAGAGTGGGCGGAGCCATGCCCACGAGGGCGGGGCATGACACTTTCCGGGTAGGCGACTGCTCTCAGCTGTCACAGGCGGTGCTTCTTTTGTCGAGAGGGGATTTTGGAGTTTGACCTCAGGCTAGTGGTAAACCACAGCAGCTCATCAGGTGAGCAGGCTTGCTAAATGCTGCTCCTTGTGGGCGAAGCCTAAGCAAAAGTGGGCAGAGCTGGAATGCGAGATGGCCAGCGGCAGCCCAGCGCCGCCCAACTATCTGGTGGGCGGGGCTAAAGCGAGAGTGGGCGGCCCCTCCTGGGAGCAGAAGGTATTTACTGGATGGGAAAGGGAATCCGGGCGCCTGGAGACTCTGCGCCTCGCTCCAGCGCTCCCCTGACTCACCACACAGCCGGCCCTGGAACTGCAGGCCAAACTCCTGGATAAGATCGAAGGACTCAACGAGGAAGACGTGCTCGTCCAGCGGGGGCGACGCCATGGCGCGCAGGGAGCCCACGTCCGCGCGCTGCACCCCCACCGCGTAGATCTCGATGCCGCGGGCGCGCGCCTGCGCCGCCACCTCAGCCACGCGATCCTGGGGTCGCCCGTCGGTCACAATGACAGCGATGCGCGGCACGCGCGCCTCCGGCGGGCGCGCGCCCTCGGCCACGCTGAAGGCCACGTTCATCGCGTACTGGATCGCCAGCCCGGTCATGGTGCCCTGAGCTAGCGGCACCAGCGCGCGAATGGCGCGCTCCATATCCTCGCGGCGCGAAAAGGCGCCGAGCCGGAAGACGCTCTGCACTTGACTCGAGTACTGGATCACTCCGACGCGCGTAGCATTGGGCCCCACGTCCAGGCCGCGGAGGAGGCCCACCAGGAACTGCCGCATGGTTTCGAACTCGAAGGGGCGCACGCTGCGCGAGCTGTCAATCACGAACACCAAATCCAGGGGCCCCGTACGACACCTGGGACCTTCGAGGAGATCGGGAAGGGTTTTCCTAGGTCTGCAAAACCCCCTCTCGGAAGAGATCCCCAGGGAAACCCAAGACGAAATGGTGCTACCCCGGCGTAACAGCGCCTAGCGCAGAATTAACCTAGCATATGCGACTTAGATACATCCACTCATCCAGGATTTGCTAAGGCCAGATTTCACCAATCCTCTATCCTACAGCTCTTAGATCTCTTCTGAGGAAGCATTCTCCATTCGGGAGTGGACGAAGGGAGGTCGCAAACTCCAATGTCTGCAGGGGCCAGGCAGGCAACGCGAGTGAACTGGTTGGGTTAGACAACCGTATCCCTCCTCCAGCCAAATGTTGCCACGCGAACCCCATGTTAACAGATCCTTGGATTTTTCAAGAGAAGTTCGCAAACCAGAATTTTTATGTGAAGTCTCCCGACTTTTCAGTTAACTTTTCAAAATTAAACACCAAATGGGCAGTTTTGTATGGTACCTCCAACTTTGTTACCTCTAAGCCACATCCTACAGATTAGGAAACTGAGTTCCAGAGAGGTGAAGCTGTGAACTAGATAGAACCTAGCCCGTTATGATTTCAGAACCTTTGTTCTTTTCTTTCCCCAGCAGACCTAGCTGGCTGCAGATGGAGAACCAGCTTTGGCTCCCTTCCCCCTGCTGGTGAGGGCGGAGCCTTGCTCACCTGCCAACTGGAGCTGGCTTTCCCAGGGCTGGAGAAGCAGCAGCAACATAGGCAGTGGCGAGCATAGAAGGCCCTTCATGATGCTTGGGGGACAAAAAACGAAAGTGTCCGAGCCTGGAGGGTGCAGGGAAAATAGCAAAGCAACAATTTTTACAGAGCTCTACTCTGGGTGATGGGCACTTGGGGGGGGGGGGGAGGTGTAGGATCATGGATTTACTAATCTCTCTACCTTTGTGTATGTTTGAAATTTTTTATAATAAAACAATTGCATTACAGCCTGGGAAACACAAGGAATCCTACTTTGCAGAATTGCAGGGTAGTATTTACATAAATGGAAAGTAGATTTTAAAATACATAATTTAGAAATTAAATGCCCCTCGAAAAGAAAAAAATCCACAAAAATAAGGCCTTTCTAAACGCCAAGCACAGTATTAAAGGCTTTTCATCCATTGAGACATTTAATCTCGGCAATTCCATGAGACGAAGACTGTTGCTGTCCCCATTGTACAGATGAGGATACAGGCTCAGAAGAGATAAGCGCTGGTGCCCAAAGTCAGTCGGCAAGAAAGTGTCCTGCGGGGGTGGGGGGGGGGGCGCCTGGGTGGCTCAGTCGGCTGAGTGTCCGACTTTGGTTCAAGTCATGATCTCACGGTTCGTGGGTTCGTGGGTTCGAGCCCCGCGTCGGGCTCTGTGCTGACAGCTAGCTCAGAGCCTGGAGCCTGCTTCCGATTCTGTCTCCCTCTCAGTCTCTGACCCTCCCCTGCTCACGCTGCCTCTTTCTCAGAAATAAATAAAACATTTAAAAAAAATAAAAAAATTTAAAAAAGTGGCCTGCCGGGATACAGTCCTACGCCTAAGTGGTTCCAAAGACCAGCGACGAGTTCCACGGCCTCTCCCCCCGGGGGGGGGGGGGGGACGGGAGAACTTCTGCAGAACAAAGCCGTCATTCCCCACCCCGGCCCCCTCCCTCCCCAAACAAGGCACTTCTGTGTCGCTGTCCCTCCAACACACACGTATGCACGCGCGCGCACACCCAGACCCGCCCGGCCCAGCCACGGGGGGCTGGGGAGTGCCGCGCCCTTTCACCCGGTTGGCGGTAGGGGACCCGCTGCGCGCTGGCCAAAACCCACCACGTAGGCCTGGCGCCTCCACTTCCCGCCTGCCCTCAGGAGAAGCCGCCAGGGGGCGTCTTCCCGAATCCGGCGGCGTTGGATAGGTGGCGGTGGGAAGGCCACATCTGCCTAGCAGGTGCCCCTGCTCAGAGCAAACAGCGGCCGAGAGCCCCGAGGCCTTGGAGATAAGCCCGGGTCAGGATATATCCGACACCAGGGCCAAGAAGCAGGGGAGCACGGGGTTCCTGGGACAGCTGCGTTGGATGCGCCCGGAGGGCGGCGAGTGAGGCCCCAGTGCGCCCATGGACCCTGCACCGGCAGCAGGTGAGCGCTCACTCTTCCACCGCCCCTGGCGACGCCCCTTGACAATCCCGAAGGATTCCCGTTGTACAGATGGGGAAATTGAGGCCCAGGAAGGCTGCCCCCCGAGCTGCAAAGGAACCTGGGACTCCTGGTTCCCCTTCTCCCTTCTGGGCTGCCTGGCGGCCTAGCAACCTGGCTCCCAGGAGTCACTAAACCTCTTTTCCTTCCATTCACATCCCCTACCCCGTACCTCCCCCCCCCCCCACCCGACGCCCCATGCTGAAGCTGCGTTGACCATTTTTCTGTTGCTTGTTTCTTGGCAGAGGGGACCAGCTGCCCTAACCCATCCGCAGCCCCTCTGCCCCCCTCCCCCAATTCCCTGAATGGGCCTATTCTGAGCATGGTCGGGTGCCTCCAGGCGGCCTTCGTGGCCAGGATCCTCTCTGCCTTCGTTTTCCAGGCCTGGAAGAAGAACAAAACTCCCTCTGGCAGGGCTCGTCTTGGGAGGTGGACTAAGCCAGATGTACCAGCTGCCGCTGGAAACGGGAGGGTGCGGAATGCCTTCTCTAGCTTGGGCCATAGCCAGGGCCTCCTCTGGGGAGTGTGGGGGTAAAGACACAAGGGGCCTTTGCCAACTCCCATTCTTTCCCACCTGCAGAAGCCTCTGGGTCCCCAAATCTTGATTAAGATCCCCCTTATCCTGCTCTTGACCTGAGCCAACATCTCGCCTGGCAGCCCCCCTCCCCCTCCCCAGTGATCCTAGAAAGTCAAAACAGCGACTGCCTCAAAATGCACCACCCTCCCAACCCTCTTATTCTGCAGAGGGAGAAACTAGGTCCAGAGAGTAGCGTCTTGCCCCAAATCACACAGCAACGTGGTGGCCGGTCTGATACCCTGAGCTCCTCTGGGGAAGGGGGGGTTAATCCTCACGTTTAAAAGATTCGGAAATGCCTTAGGGCGGGGAGACTGGGCTCAAAAGGAAGGAGAGGTCAGTAAATAACTCCTCAAGAGTTGACTGATGAATAAACACCTTGGGGACGTTCCTGGCGCTTCCTCGAGGGAGGAGATTAGGAGGAAAGCACCCCCCCCCCCCCCCCCCCGCTTTGGTGGCCTTGTTGGTGGAGGCTCAACTTGGAAAGGACCCCACAGAAGCGGAGAAGGGCACTGCAGGTCAGATGGGGGCACCGTAATTGGCGCAGCGGCGGTTAAATGCGGTCGTCTGGTCGGGCTTGACGCCTGCTCCCCCGCAGACCCCCCAGGCCCTTTGACCCACCTGAGCCTGCCGGACGGCTCGGAGGCGCGGCCGCGGAGCGGAGCGGACGGGCGGAGCCTCCCGGGCAGCTGGACCAGGTAACGGCGCGGGCAGCGCGCCCGAGCTGGGGACTGCCAGGCGGCTGGGGCGAGCGGCGGCGGCGGCGGCCGCATTTAACCCGGGGCTGGCGGTGGGGAGGGGGAGCGCGGGCTGCGACCCCTCCCACCGGCCGGGAGCGGTCCCCTTTCCCCGCAGGGGTGGGGCGGGGCCAGCGTGGCGCCCCCGCTCCTGCCACCCCGGGAGCGGCGCGCGCCAGCCGCGGGGCCGGACTTGGGCTCCCGGCGGGAGGCTGGGCGGCTCCGCGCTGCGCCGCCAGAACGCGTCGGGTGCCGCCGAGGCCCTTCCCCGAGGAGAGCCCCAAGGGGCGGAGCGGGGCCTGGCTGGGGCCGCCGATCATAGGATTGAGTAGACGGCGAGACTGGATATGGCTCCTCCGCCGCCCCCTCCGGGAGTGAGGAGAGGCCCGGGACTCCGGTCCTGCGCGACGGGTAGAGGGTTCGGAAGGGCAGCCGCAGGGTTCCCGGCTCTCCCCAGTCCCCACCTTGGGCTCCCTCAAATCTCTGCCATCTCGGACTCCTCTACCCCGTCTCTGCAATTGCTTAAGTTTGGGCCCACCTTCCCCCTCCACCCCCCACCCCCCGCCAGCAAAGCTCCAAGGCCGACCAGCCACCAAGGCCCCTAGGCTCTGACTGGTCCACTCCCTTGATTATGGAGGGCCTGGAATCAAGGGAAAGTAGGACAGTAACAGGCCCCTTCTCTTGCGAGAAAGGGGGTGAGGTTGCTTAGACCCTGGAAGACCTCAAATGTTCCCTTAGGTTCCTGGGGACATCGTTTTGGGCCCTGGGACACCGTTTTGGGTCCCTTCCATGTTTACAGGCTTCTGGGGGCCGGCAAGAGAGCGCTCTGGTCCAGGCGGGTCCAGCAAAGCTCTTCTCCCCTGGCATCCACATTTCACCGGGGTGGCTCCCCTCAAAGTGTAAGGAAGCCATGCACCCTCACAAACCCGCCTCCATCCCAAGGCCGGCACAAGTATGGCCTTTGTGCCGCTGGGGCCTCTCCCCAATGCTTCAGGCTGCGATGGGCACGGAGCCAGACCTGCGGAGTGGCGCCTGGGTGGTCCCGGTGGGCTCCCTGCAGGCCTCATTGAGTACGGGCAGCCTAAATATTTAACCCACGACTTACACCCAGAATCCCCTCTCTTGCCTAATGCTTTCCCTCCCTGACCCCCTTCATTTCATTCAGCCTCCCTGTTGGGCTCCATGCCACCTCTCCCCTTAACGCTCATTCCTGCCCAGCTGCCCATGCACGCACCCCCAGGTCACCCCCAGAGCACATCACGGTCCTGAGGGAAGGCGTGCGCCAGTGCCTGCAGCAACACTGTGAGCAGACGGTGCGGATCCTGCATGCCAAGGTGGCTCAAAAATCATATGGAAATGAGAAGCGGTAGGTGCCTCGGTGGCCCCTTGGAGGTCGCTTTCTGCCCTCCTGGTTCCATGTCTTTTATTTATTCTAGTTTTAATTTTTGTTCTATTTTTTAAAGCTATATATAGAAGGTTATTTTGAGAGAGCACGCGTGCGTGCACAAGCAAGGGGGGAAGGGGCAGAGAGAGGGAGAAAGAATCTCAAGCAGGTTCTGTGCTGACAGCCAGGGGGCTCAATCTCAGGAAACGTGAGATCACGACCTGAGCTGAGATCAAGAGTTGGACGCTTAACCAACTGAGCCACCCAGGCGCCCCCTGTTCAGTGTCTTTTAGAACCTGGAGAGGACTATTGGCCCATCAGGAGCCTTTTCCCTCTGCCCCCGCTGCTCTCCACTTTGGTCCATAACAGAACCTCCCTGTGAATATACAGTGTCTCCATTCACTCGCTCATCCAACCATTCATTCCTTCTTTCATTCAACAACTACTTACTGGGTGCTTATCAGGTGCCAGGCTCTCTGGGCAGTGCTGGGCCCTGGACATACGGCTCCAGAAGACAGACCCAGCCCCTGCTCTCATGGGATCCTCACTGTAGTGCAGAGACAACAAACACCATATAAATCAGTGAACAAGAACTTCCAGACTGTGAGGACAGCTATAAGAGCTATAGGACAGCACAGAAACCTTTTAGCTAGAAAGGTCAAGATGGTGGACAGGCCTTTTAAGGAGGTGACATCTGAACTGAGACTTGAATGTGAAAAGGGATCTAGACAGGAGAAAATCTGGGGGAAGTGTGTTCCAAATAGAAAGAAAAGAGAATGCAGACGCCTTGAGGTTGTACTAACTTGGCCTTTTCTGGTACCAAAGAAGTCAGGGGGGCTGGAATTAGAAGAGGAGGCGGGACTTTGTAGGAAATAAAGTCAGAGAGGTAAGCAGGGGCCTCATCAAGTAAGGATTTTGAATTTAAACCGCTGGAGGGTTTTAGGAAGACGAGTAACATGACTGACCCCTGCTAAAGAAAAGAAAAGGCAGTGTGGCCACTTTGTTCTAACCAGGTTGAAGAGGGGAGGAGGGGAGGCAGAGTGAGCAGGTGAGAAGAGTGACGCTGTGGTCCAGACTCAAGCGATGGCAGTTGGGACTGAGGTGGAGGTGATAAGAATCCCGTGGATTCTGGGTGTGATTTGAATGCGGAGGGGACAGGATTTACTAATGGGCTGACGGAAAGGAGTGATAAAAGAAAGTTCAGATGCTAATGGGATCCCCAGTCACGGAGAAGGGGGGTGGGGCGGTGCGGAGACACTGGGAAAGGTAGGAGGAGCAGTCAAGGATTCTGCCCGATTTATGCTGCCTTTGAGACGTCTAGACAGTCAAGTGGAGAATGGATGTGCAAGTCCAGCGTCTCCATGTCTCCGCAGGTTCTTCTGCCCCCCGCCTTGTGTCTACCTCGCAGGTCCCGGCTGGAGGGTGAAGCCAGTGCAAGGCCAAGGTGAGGGTGGACTCCCGGGCTGCCCGGGCGCCTCCTTCTGCGGGCGGGCGGGGGAGGGGACAGAGCGGTGGGGCCTGGGAGCCCGGCGGGTCGCAGGCGCTGTCTCGTGGCGCCCTCTGGCGGCGAGAACTCAGCTTGCCTGGCACGCGAGTCCTCCCTGAGCCCGCTCGCGTCCCTTTGCAGCCCACCAGCCAGGGGAAACCGGACCCACGGTCTGCGGCTACATGGGACTGGACGGCGCGTCTGGCAGCGCCGCCGAGACGCAGAAGTTGAATTTCGAAGAGCAGCCAGACTCCAGGGTGAGAGCGCAAGCGACAGGATCCGATTCCTGTTCCCATCCTTGCCCCTCCCTTGGCGAAGAGGGCTCATCTACCCCCTGCCCACCTCCCCCTCCCCCACCTGCAGAAGCCAAAAGGTAGGTGGAGAGGCCGGGGTGGGGGAGGGGGGAACCGGGGTGAGCCTGAGAGCTGGGATCGTGCTGCTTTTTGTCACGTCCGACGGGGCAGACGTCTGGTGGCAGAGGGCTGGGATGAGCTGGCCTCGCCCCCGCGCACCCCCGTAGGAATTCGGTTGCGCCAAGACCCTGTACATCTCGGACGCAGACAAGAGGAAGCACTTCCGGCTCGTGCTGCGGCTGGTGCACCGCGGGGGCCGGGAGCTGGGCACCTTCCACAGCCGCCTCATCAAGGTCATCTCGAAGCCGTCGCAGAAGAAGCAGTCACTGAAGAACACTGACCGTGAGCCGGGTGGGGCGCGAGGGTTGGGTGGGGCGGTCAGGTGCCACCAGGTCCGGAGCCCCCGAACTGGGGAGGGAGGAGGCCTGGATTGGAAGGGTCGGGCCCGCGTGGGAGAGGTGGAGTCTGAGCCGAGAGAGGGGCGGGGTCCGGTTTAGGTCTGGGAATGAGAAACAAGAGAAGCACGAGCAGCGAGGAAAGGGGCAGACACCAGACACTGGGGAAGGTGGCGGGGGTGGGGGGTGGGAAGGAAGCCCAGCGCAGACAAAAATGGCCAGCAGGTGCTAAATTAAGTCAAATTTAAAGTGACAATAAAAGGACAGTCAAAAATATCTCTTCAGGTGCCTGGTGTATGCCTGGCTCTGTGCTAGACGCTGGGTCCCTGTCCCTGTAAAATAACGACAAGTGTCTGTTCTGGAGGAACCCACAGCCTAGCAGGGGAGATAGACACACGTTGCTCATCAAAGAGACAGTTTGAAATAAAGATTGTCCTGGGTGGCAAGTGACAAATCCCAGGGTTGGGGGCTTTGAGAAGGGGGTGGGGCCTGAAGAACAGCGACGACACTACCATTACCCCCGAAGTGAGGTGAGGGAAGGCGTAGGAGAAGATGGACTTTCTTTGATAAAATTAACAAGAATCCTATTTGATGTTCACCACGTCCCTCTGAAGTCGGTACGCATTGTTCGAATGACAGGAGGGCATCAGGAAAATGAGGTCTGGAACATTCATCCCTTCATTCAGTGAAATATTCAGGCCTATCACCATCCAGGTGACTTGCCTGAGATTGCCCAGCTAGGAAGAGACGCAGCCAGGATTTGAGCTTGAGTCTGGTGTGACTCCAGAGGCCCGTTCCTACCCCAACACCGTACTTTATGTCTGTTAAAAACCCTGTAGAATGTCTCAGACCCAGCCAATGCTCTGTTTGGCCCTTGGTATCAGGTAAGTGGTATAGTGTGGTGATTTGGAGTGCAGACCCTGGAGCCAGGGGGCCTAGGTGGAGCCTGGGTTTGAATCCTGGCTCTGCTGCTAGCCATGCTGTCTGGAGCTGCTCTCTCTTTCTCTCTTTCTTAATGCTTTTTTTTAATTTGTTTTGTTTTCTTGAGAGAGAAAGAGCATGAGCAGGGTAGGAGCAAAGAGAGACGGGGACAGCCCTGATGAGGGGCTCGAACTCATGAACCGTGAGATCATGACCTGAGCCATAGTCAGATGCTCAACCAACTGAGCCACCCAGGCGCCCCAAGATGCTCTCTTAAATGGAGATAATATCTACGTCAGAGCAGTGTTGAGAGAATCAAATGAGCTGATACATAGAAAGCATTTGAAACAGCACCTGACATACAAGCGTTAGCTATCATCATTGTCCAGTGGGTGGGAACTTGGGCTTATGTGTAAATTGAGCACCTACAGTATGCCTAGCCCTGGGAGGGGAGAGAAGGAGCTGACCCAGTGCTTTCTCCCCAAGTGGTCAAAGCTCGGTCAGAAAACAAAACCCTGGCTCTGAGTATGTGTGATAAGCTGGAAGAGATCGGTGTCAAACCCTAGAAATATCACACTGCTGTTTCACACCACATGGTATTTATTTATGCAGCCCCCTGAGCAACTCCTACCTACTTCCTGCTCCCCAGCCGAAAGTGTAACCTCCTCCAGGAAGCCCTCCTTCACCCAGCCCTGACCACATCATTTTGAACTTTTACATGCATCCCACCTCTCTGAGGCTGTGAACTCCTCCAGAGCAAAGCCGGGTCTAATGCACCCTTTGGTGCCCAGCACCCAGCACAGTGCCTGCCCCTCCCCCCACCCCCAAGGAGAGACTTAGTGAGTGAAGACTTGATAATACTGTGTATCGAGCTGAAGGACTCAGGGCAGCAAAAAGGAACAGGCAATGGTACAAAAGCAGGACTACAGCCGGTACTTGGTAAAGGCCGTGAACTAGGAATGCCCAGTGCGTCTAGGCCAGCGAGCATAGGAGGGGACCGACCCAGGGGACAGAGGAACAGGAAGTGCCTGGCAAGTACAAGGAACCGAGCCGGGCGTGGGCGCTGATTTCACCTCCCCTCGCAGTGTGCATATCCTCGGGCTCAAAGGTCTCCCTCTTCAACCGCCTGCGCTCCCAGACGGTCTCCACGCGCTACCTATCCGTGGAAGATGGTGCCTTCGTGGCCAGCGCGCGCCAGTGGGCGGCCTTCACACTCCACCTGGGTAACTGCACCAGCCGGCCCGGGGCTGGGAGCTTCACGGCCCTCGGCTTCTTTCATCTGCAGTACAAGCCCTGGAGAAAAGCAAACTTTGCCCAAGGAACTGAGGCTTGCCAAAAGTCCCAGTGAGCCTGTGACTAGTCCAGGCCACCTTGACTCCAGTGTCCAGCCCTCTCCGTTTCTCTCAAACCCCCACCCCCCAGAAGCAGACATTTTCCAGGACGGCCGCAGATGACCCCTCCGGGATGAGAACCTTCAGCCTTAGCTGTCTCCCTGCATGCCGACCCTCCCCACAAGATCCATGTGTGATGTGGGGTGGAGCCAGAGGCCGGGAATGCAGGGTTGGGGGGAGAAACTTGTGATCCCTGAAACCTTCTTGCCTCCCCTTCCCTCTTGTCACTCCAGCTGATGAACACTGTTCCCAAGGGGACTTCCCGCCTCGAGAGGGCTACGTCCGCTATGGCTCCCTAGTGCAACTCGTCTGCACTGTCACGGGCATCACGCTCCCTCCAATGGTACGAGAAGGGAGGGCATACCTGGGGGAGTCCCTCCAGATCCGTGCAGAAAGTCTGACCCACAAGGGCAGGCTGGAAGGTGAAGGCCCACGTCATAGGGACACCCGTTCTTACTCTGGATACTCAGTGCTTTGTGGGGCTGGATGGAGGTAAGAGTGGGGTGTGGGGGGACCTGCCAGAGCCCATATGGCTATAGGATAGCAGAAAGCTAGCTGGGAGGGCAGCCTCTGTGCACCCCGGCACCTGCCGCCACACTTCCGGCCACCCCTTCTGTTGCAGATCATCCGCAAAGTGGCCAAACAGTGTGCGCTCCTCGACGTGGATGAGCCCATCTCCCAGCTGCACAAGTGTGCGTTCCAGTTCCCCGGCGGTCCTCCCGGAGGGGGTGGCTCTTACTTATGCCTCTCCACAGACAAGGTGGTGCAATTCCAGGTGAGAGGGAAAGAGAATTGGCACCAAGCATCCTAGAAGGTCAGAACACAGAGAACTGTAGAATGTAAGACGGTCATCATCATAATGACTGCTGCTCGCTGAGCAGCACTGCCTAGATGTTAGAGTCATAGGCTATCAGGACAGAGTCCGAGAATGTAAAAAAAATAGTAGTAATATTATTGAGCAATATCCGTTCCCAAAGAATAGTAAAGTCCTAGAATGTTGGAAGATAAGATTTTAGAATGCTGGGGTGCCTGGGTGGCTCAGTTGGATAAGCGTCTGACTTCAGCTCAGGTCACGATCTTGCAGTTTGTGAGTTCGAGCCCCACGTCAGGCTCTGTGCTGACGGCTCAGAGCCTGGAGCCTGCTTCAGATTCTGTGTCTCCCTCTCTCTGCCCTTCCCATGCTCATGCTCTGTCTCTCAATAATAAATAAATGTTAAAAAAAATTTTTTTAAAAGATTTTAGAATGCAAATAAAAATAAAAATAAGTAAGAGAATTGAGTATAATTGTGCAAAGAGCATTAGAATCCTAAAATGCTCAGGGGTGACCTGGGGGGCTCAGTCGGTTGAGCATAGGACTCTTGATTTCGGCTCTGGCCAAGATCTCATGGTTCATGAGATCTAGTCCTGTGTCAGGCTCTATGCTAACAGTGTGGAGCCTGCTTGGGATTCTCTCTCTCCCTCTCTGGCTCTGCTCCTCCCCCTCCCCCCACAAATAAAAAATAAACATTTTTTTTTTAAATGTTTTTATTTATTTCTAGGAGAGAGAGAGAGACAGCGTGAACAGGGGAGGGTCAGAGAGAGGGAGTCACAGACTGAAACAGGCTCCAGGCTCTGAGCTGGCAGTCAGCACAGAGCCCGACGCGGGGCTCGAACCCACGAACCGCGAGATCATGACCCGAGCGAAAGTCGGACGCTTAACCGACTACGCCACCCGGGCGCCCCTAAACATTTTTTAAAAAAAGAATCATAGGGGCACCTAGGTGGCTCAGTCAGTTGAACGTCCGACTTCGGCTCAGGTCATAATCTCGTGGTTCGTGGTTCAAGCCCCGCGTTGGCCTCTGTGCTGACAGCTAGCTCAGAGCCTGGAGCCTGTTTCAGATTCTGTGTCTCCCTCTCTCTCTGACCCTCCCCTGCTCACGCTGTCTCTCTCTCTTCCTCAGAAATAAATAAAACATTAAAAAAAATTTTTTTAACAAACAAATAAATAAAAAAGAATCATAAAATGTTAGGCCACAGAGCTGTAGACTGTGGAAAGTTATTAGTAAGCATACAACTTCCCAAAAGAATATTATCATGGAATATTGAGATAAAATCATAATATGTAGAAAATAACATTATTATTATTATTTTTTAAATATTGTTATTTATTTCTAGGAGAGAGAGAGAGACAGCGTGAGCAAGGGAGGGTCAGAGAGAGAGGGAGACACAGACTCCGAAATAGGCTCCAGGCTCTGAGCTGGCAGTCAGCACAGAGCCCGACGCGGGGCTCGAACCCACGAACCACGAGATCATGACCTAAGCGAAAGTCGGACGCTTAACCGACTAAGCCACCCAGGCGCCCCGAAAATAACATTATTATTGAGCAATATTTCCTCCCAAAGCATTTTAAGACTGTAGAATAGAATTGCACAGTGTTAAAAAATAGAATTCTAGTATCCTAAGAAAATAGACCTTTGGAAACCAGCTAGCTCACCTTAAGGAACTTAAAGGTGTTGTCCAAGCTCACAGGCAGGTAAAGCTCAGAGCCTAGGACTGGACCCCAGGATTCGAGAACCCAGGCATTATGCTCGCCCATAACACCCATGCTGGTGGCCACAACCCCCTTGGCTCTCCTCCCAGGCCTCCCCCTGCCCCAAAGAGGCGAACAAGGCCCTGCTGAACGACAGCTCTTGCTGGACCATCATCGGCACCGAGTCGGTGGAGTTCTCCTTCAGCACCAGCCTGGCGTGGACCCGGGAACCCGTCACTCCGGTGCCCCTCATCAGCACCCTGGAGGTGAATCTGGGGCGCTGGCGGGCACAGGGGGTGCAGGCGGGCGGGGATCTGACTGGGGGGGGAATGGAATGGGGGGGACAGGGTGCTGGCAGGGAGAGCAGCAGGCTCTCGCCACCGCACCCTCTCCCTCCCGCCTCCAGCTGAGTGGTGGGGGCGACGTGGCCACGCTCGAGCTCCACGGCGAGAACTTCCACGCGGGGCTCAAGGTGTGGTTCGGGGACGTGGAGGCGGAAACCATGTACAGGTATAGGGGGCCTCCCTTGGGCCGCGGGGAACCGGCCGGGTGCGTGTCATCGGCGGCACTGCAGTCCTAATCTCAGTGCCAACCCAGGAGCCCGCGGTCCCTGGTGTGCGTGGTGCCCGACATAGCCGCCTTCGGCAGCGACTGGCGCTGGCTGCCCACACCCATCACGGTGCCCGTGAGCCTGGTGCGCGCCGACGGCCTCTTCTACCCCAGCGCCTTCTCCTTCACCTACACCCCCGAGTACAGCGTGCGGCCCGGCCCCCCGGGCGCCCCCGAGCCCGCCGCCGCCGCCGCCGACGCGCTGCTGGAGAGCATCCACCACGAGTTCACGCGCAGCAACTTCCACCTCTTCATCCAGACTTAGGTCCGCGCGCTCGCCTGGCGGGGCCGCTCTGGGCTCCGGGCCGCGCCCCCTGCCCCTTTGCTGGGAAGCGAAGGCCGGAGCCTGGGCTGCAGAGGGCTGTCGCCATAGAAACTGTCACTCCCTCGTCTGTGCGTGTCCAGGAAGACGCGACCCGCGTGCCGCCATCCAGTCACCAGCGCGGCTCTCCCCGTGTTTGTGTGTCTCCCTCTCAAGCAAGCAAGCAGGCGCTCTCCCCTCGCCCACAGTACCTTTGCACCTCTCCTTGCTTGTGCGTCCCCATCCGTCCAACTTTGTCTCTTCCTGTCTCTCCTTGTGTCTCACTAGGATTTCACACTCTTAGGAGCCACGTCTGGGACACTCACCCTCTGTGCAGTTGTGTCTCCTCTTGAAGAGGGCACACGTAGTTTCACACACCCAGGCCTGGGGCACGGACTCCTGGCACAGGCCCCGGAGCATCACGTCCTGCACGGACTACTCGCTCTGACCTTGAATGCCAGCTTCCCCCTCGATCCCCAGGTGGGGCCTGAAGTGCTGGCTCTCACCTGGAGCGCCGGGCTCACCTAGGACCCCGAAGCCCGCCCAGCACGGGGGTCTTGCTGGAGCACCAGGTCCCACGGGAACAGAGGGCCCCTCCTGGAGCGCGAGGGTCCTGCCCTGGAGTCCTGGGCTCCGCCCTGGAGCAAGACATCCTTCTGCTCCTTGTATCCCCCGTGGCTGGAGCCACGCATAGGCCCCGGCCGTGTTTGCTGTGGCCACTGCGCTGGTGCCTGGGACGGGGGTCCGGTCGGGCCATCTCCGCCGTCCACACAGGCACTTCTCTTGCTGGCCCAGGAGGAGACAGTCCTGCAGATCAGGGATTCCTCTGCCGTCCCGAGGCAGAGTCCGAGCTGAATGTCCCACCTTCCCGAGGACGGAGGAGCTCCGTGCCCCCCCCCCCCACCTGCACACACACAGAAAGGACAAGTCCGATGGAGCTCAGAGCCTGCCATTGTGACCCTTTCTGGAGAAGGAAGGAGTTCAGAAGCAGCTAGCATCCTTGAACTCCTGTCCCTGCCCTGGGGCCCTGCTGTTGGCTCTGGGGATGAGTTCTCTGCCAGCTATTCCCCCCCCCCCCCCGGTCTAAGCGAAGATGCACCCAGGGCCCAGGAGCGAATGAAAGGTACAAAACACAGGACAATTCCAGGCAGAACTCCTGGGATCAGCTGGGCAGCAACTCAGCTGAGGGAGGAGCTTCTCTGCATGGGGCCCGGGAACCATCCCGGTCCACCCTGATCAACCTGCCCACCGTCTGTCAAGGCCGTGCCTTACAGGGAGGGAGAGAAACCAGGCAGGGCTCTGGCTCAGGCCGCGGAGCCATGGATATACGTATGTCGTGGGTGCCGCTACCTATCCCAGTCCCTGGTGGTCCCCCATGGGGACGACTGCTCTAAAGTGTGGGTTCAAGGCTCTCACTCCTCTGGGCCCTTCCTGGAATTCTGAGAAGGGCTCATTCCCCAGGAAGTTTCTTTCCTGGGGCGGGAGGGTGGAGAGGATGGGGAAGGCAGGTGGGGAAGAAGCTGACATTTCCCAAGGGGAGGAAGTGACCTTTGCTCGTTCAACTTCCCAAAATTATAGTGAAGATCTGTCAGCTGCCATCAGCAGGCTGAAACTCACTATGACCAGGAAAGAGAAGCTTGTTTAAGGGCCCTTCATGGCCCCTGAGAGTGAATCCTGGCTGAGGAATGCAAGGAACAAGTTGAATGGGAAATGTCCCCTCCATGAGTGCCTGCCTCATGTTTGCTCTCGCTGCCCTGTGATGCTGTTGAAGCAGGAAGCCACTTGTAGGAGAATGAGTTTCACAGCACACCACACAGGGTGTTGGGGCACAAGGGCCCATTCAGCCCTGCCCTCAAGGACTTCCTCTGCCACTTCACAAGGCAGGAGTCCTGGGAGCCAAGATCCTAGGTTGGCCCGGAAGCCCAGGCCCTGCCACGCAGCTGTCTTCTTTTGCACTCCCACCGGGGCACCATACGACCCTTGGTCCCACGTATGCACCCACGTGGAAGTCTGTGACCTCAAGGCCCTGGCCCGTCTTCTAAGTTCCAACTGCTACACTGTGTTCGGAGGCCCTCTGGCCCTGAACCTGAATCCATCTGACACCCAATCCCCTCCCTCTCCACCCCCTTGCAGCAACCCACTGTCTATGTCCTTCCCTCACGCCCCCCAGCCACAGGGGCCGGAGGACTCCACCTCTTCATCTTCCTTCTGCGCTAGAATAGCTTGCTTCTTTCCTCTCCCTCCACCTACTGCTCTGGTCTCCAAATCCCGCTCAAATGTCACTTCTAAGATTTCTGCAAAGCAGGGCCAGCTGCATACTTTACGGGGCCCAGTGCAAAACTAAAATGTGTGGAAAAAAAGAAGAAAACGAAAATGTGTGGCCCCTTGAAAACTACTTAGAATTTCAAGACAGTGACAACAGAGCATAAAATCAAGAAAGGCCCCTCTAAGTACGGAGCCTTGAGTACACAATTCACATGTCCTGGGCCCACGCTGTATTCCCCTAGAACTTCACGGGGACCATGTCACCACCCACCCTGGATCAAAGGGCTTTATGTACATGTCACTTATCCCCTCTAGACTGTGAGCTTATGGAGAACGAGGCTCATGGGGGTGTGTCCTAGAGGGCGCATTACCAGACCTTGAACTTAGAGTGGGGCTCAATAAATACCAATTTGCCTAGCACTCATTGCCTTGGCCGTTAGGATATTTGCAAGTGTAAAATGGAACCAGCAGGTGGCACTGTTTCCCTCCCAAGAATTAAGATTTCATTTATCCTTAAGAGAACTGAGAGTCTTAAAAATCATCTTAACGTTTTCATGTTGTCAGGATCAGAACCCTAAGGTTGAGAATCATTGCTCTAGTCCATATTCCCTCCTCATTTTATCGATGGGGAATCTCAGGCTCGGAGAGAAGGCCCCTGAAGCTTCAAGAGCACGTTGATAGCAGAGCCTAATTTAAGTCCTATACTCCTAATGCTAACTCTGGGGCTCTGAGATTCTCACAAAATGAGAATAAAGTCAAAATCTCTGTTCTAAAATCTCCTAGCCTACCACTGCTCATGGTGCCTGAGGTTATACCATGAGCAGCCTAGTCTACAGGCTTAAGCATTGACTTTTGGGTTTCTCTCATTTGTTTCTTTTAAGTGGGGTTTCCCCAAACAGAGTCTCACATTAACCACAGTGTGGGTAAAATCCTCAGACACCTTCCTCCGGGGGTTACGATGTAGACTGCTGAGGGTGCAGACCGAGAAGACAGAGAGAGGGAGGGAGGAAACAGCCTTATTTAAGGGAAATAAAACCAAGAAGATAATATCCACCACATTTTGCAAGAGTCATCCCTGACCATGCTCACCAAAAAAAGGCCCTCTGATCAGGCTTGGCTCTCTTCCTGACACCAAGGGACAAAGGCAGGCGAGCAATGGTGGCACAATAACGCTTTCGGTGGTCAACACCTGCTGTGGCTGACTGATGGCCCCGGAAGGCAGGCAAAGTTCTAGGGGAAGGCAGAGCCTTGTCACCAAGTTCTTTATGGGTTCATTTCGATTACAGAGTGCTGAAGTAAAGCCCACTCTGCCAAGCTCATTCCCAAGCTTCCCTCTGGTTCAAGACATCCTCCCCACCAACCTTGGCTGGTTGGAATAGTGCCATCCTGGCTAGGAGTATCCTGGGCTTGGCTGATTTTGTCCTGATGTGTGTGTGCGTGCGTGCGCGTGTGTGTGTGTGTGTACACACTTCTTCCTACACTAACTTTTCGTATATATTTTCAGAAGGATCCCCTTAAAATCCAGGAATACAGCTCAAACGGTAGCTTTTCAGACAACAGCCATCTTGGAGACAAAGTTGTGTGTTTAAGCTGGGCATATTTGGCAAGTCACTTAACCTCTCTGTGCTTCAGCTCCCCCTTCTGTAAAAGGGGGAGTATTTATTTCACAGGATGTCATAAGGAATAAAATAACCAATATCTGTAAAGCGACTGCACGTATATTGTAACCACTTTCTGACAATGACAGCTGCTGTCCTTGTCATTACTCCAGAAATATGTTTACCCATGATCCAGACACTGCAGTCCCCTCCGTTTAACAAACGGGGAAACAGATAGTCCAGGGAGGGTAAGTGACCTGCCTGTGTCGGTTGTCTATGTTGAAGCAACTGCCACAAACATAGCAGGTTAAAGTAGCACCCATTTAGGGGTTACTCAGGGCGGACTCTCTGAGGCAAAGGGTCCTATTCCAGGCTCACAGAGTTGTTGGCAAAACTCACATCCTTGTAGCTGTGGAATTCATGGAAGCCTGCTTCTTCAAGGCCAACAGAGCAGCTCTCTTACCAAGAAGGTTCTAGATCTTCTTATTAGTGCTTTCAACTGATTAAGCTTGGCCCACCCAGGGTAATCTCCCTTTTTACTAACTCAACTCATCTGGGACCTCAAGTTACATTTGTAAAATCCCTTTATCTTTCCTAATGTAGCCCAGTCATAGGAGTGGCATCCCTCAGGTTTATGGGTCCTGCCCATATTCAAGGGGAAGGGATATACTGGAGTATACAACAGGGAGCAAAAATCTTGGGATTCTGACCATCCCACCCCCAAAACTACATAGCAAATTATTGCCAAGGGGGAATCTATTTGGCCTGTCGGCCTCCCGGTGCCGCATGAAGGAATGGCCCTAGATAGGGGTCGGTGCTTCTCTGGCTTCAGACAACTGGCAGGTTCATGAACAAAAGAGGCCCAATATTGTCTAAATCCACTTTGCATCCTGTCCCCAGTTCTCAGAAATGATATTACACCAAGTCCTACTCAGAGTCTGCTCTCTAGATAAATTAAGCTCTGTGCAGAGTTGACCAGAAACAAGGCTATAGTAACCAGCCTTTCAGATGGCTTCTAATGAGTCTTGCCTCCTGAAGGTGCTCCTGCCCTGCCCTTCTGCAGTCTCCTTTTGCAATGAATACGACTGACCTGTGTGACCAATAGGATAGTGTGGAAGTCACAGTGGGTGACCCAAGGCTTGGCCGTAAAAGGCATTGTAAAAGGCTTCCCCCTGGTTCTCTTGGATCGCTTTCTGGGAAAAGCAAGCCTCTGTGTAATGAGGACATCAGCCCTTTGAGGGTCCACGTGGCAAGGAACTGAGACCTCCTGTCAACAGCCTGCATCGAGCTGCCAGACGTGTTAAGTGCGCCATCTTGGAAGTGGGTCCTCCAGCCCACTCGAGCTTCCAGATGCTCCAGCCCTGGTCAGCATTCTGACTACAGCTTCACAAAACAACTATCTAGCTCAGCTACTCCCAAATTCTTGACCTACAGACCCTATGTGAGACAGTGGTCAGAAGCCCCAAAAGGTGGGGATAATTTTACACAAAGATAACACAGAGATGGAGCTAATGCCTTACCCAAAAGATGGTGCTGATGAGAATAAAGTGCCTTTTATTGAGCACTTACTGTACACCAGGCTCTGACCTACCTCCCTGTAGGCTGCTGGAGCACAAGGTAACAGCTGTTAAAAACTGAAATCCAGGGGCGCCTGGGTGGCTTAGTCGGTTAAGCGTCCGACTTTCGCTTAGGTCATGATCTCGCGGTTCGTGGGTTCGAGCCCCGCGTCGGGCTCTGTGCTGACTGCCAGCTCAGAGCCTGGAGCCTGTTTCAGAGTCTGTGACTCCCTCTCTCTCTGACCCTCCCCTGCTCACGCTGTCTCTCTCTCTCTCTCCTAGAAATAAATAAAACATTAAAAAAAAAAATTAAAAAAAAAAAAAACTGAAATCCAAATCCAAAGGTCATAACCCCCAGTCTTCATTACCCAACACAAACCTAACAGGAATTACCGAGACACTGACCAATAGAGTAGTCAGCAGCTGCACGTGGCTACTGACCACTTGGGATGTAGCTAGCACAATTGAGGAACCGAATTTTTCGTTTTTACAAATAAATTTACATAGAAATAGCCACCTGTGACCAATAGCTACTATACTGGACAACCCAGGTTTAATAGATGGGAAGGTTCTTCTGCAAGAATCAGGTTTTAAAGAACAGGGAGACTCACTCAAGCTTAATGGAACTCAGGAAACAAGGTGTAGCAGGGGCCCCAGGAGGGACTTGGGGACCAGACTTGCTGCTTCGGAGGGGGTCAGTAGGTCACGAGCAGCCTCCAGAGCCCAAATGCCTGGGCTCTAGCCCCACCTCTGCTTTGGTAAGCCAGGTCACTTTGGGCAAGTTAGCTAACCTCTTAGCTGAAGTGTCCCCATCTGTATAATGGGGATACTAGCAGAACCGTATTTGTGGAGCCATCGTGGGTTCAGGTATGAAGCATAGACAGCATGGGCGCTGCTAGCACACGCACACGACACCAGGATTCGCTTCTACTGATCCCCTCCGTATGCTTCCCCCGACTCCAGCCGAGCACTGGGCCATGTGGCACCAAGGGAAGACCACCAAAGCCCAAGGCCTTGGAATTAAGGTTTAACTGCAGATGAGCTAAGGGCAGGTCCTCCCTTGGTAAAAGGGCTCTTACCCGGATTGAGAGGCATCAATGGGGTTTGTCCAGACCCATCGACCGCAACGCCTGCAGAGGCCATGCAGGTGACCTGAGTGAAACAGGTGGCTAAAGGCTGTGGCAAGGCAGGAAACCCACATCCAGATAGGATCCTGCCTGTGCACAACTTTCAGCTGTTGCCATATAGCCAGAGAGGAGCCAAACCTTGAGTTTTTCCCAGAAGCAGGAAATCTGGATTTATATGGAGAACATCCTCATTTCTATAGTTGGCATCTAATCCAAGGATTTTGTGGGTTGTTTTTTTTTTTTTTAAGTTTATTTTGAGAAAGAGATCAAGAGAGCAAGCAGGGGAGGGGCAGAGAGAGGGAAAATCCAAGCCCCAGTACAGGGCTCAAACCCACGAACCATGAGATCATGACTTGAGCCGAAACCAAGAGTCAGATGCTCAACGGACTGAGCCACCAGGAGCCCTCCCCGCCGCTCCTCCCCGAGGTCCCCTGTGGCAGATCTAACAGGCCCCTCTGGCTTCTCCATTATCACAGTGTAGCCCGAGGATGCTACAGCTTGTGTTGCAGGGTCCTGATGGCCAGCTCTATTGCCCCCCCCCCCCCCCCCCCCCCCCCCCCCCGCTGGCACCCTGTGTTTGTTTTTTAACCAGGTGTCATCTAAGCAACACACCAAGTTAGGCATGAGATGTCCCACAGGCCACCATGCGCACATTCTTTCCTTCTTCCTCTCCAGCCCTTTCTTGGCTTCTTCTCCGCCTCCAGTGTCTGGCACCCCAAAGGGCACGTGGAGATCAAAGGATACAGAGCCCAGAAAGGAGGACTTCTTACAAACTTTAAAATGACAGAGACAGGCAATTTAGAAAGTTCCAGGTTTTATTATCTTCTTATCAAAAAGGAAAAAAATCAGTAACAGACAACGGTGTGAGGTGCTCACTCCCAACACAGCCAGAGGGAAAGAGCCTGGTGGGAGGGGGGGAGCCCAGAGGACCCAGCCAGCCGGGGCCCCCAGGCCTGAGGTGGCAAAGGGTGCGGCAGTACGGGAGGCCAGGGCGACTCCCCCCCACCCCCGCCAGTGGGGTCAAGAGAAGATGCAGCCTGCCCAGGCTAACTAACCCACCAGGCCTCCTCTGTGGAGGAGGGATCACAGATAAGAAGCCAGGACCCAGTCAGCCCTCCCCCATCCCCCTTCGTCCAGGAGACAAAGATCAGCCCAGCAGGTGGGGGCTCTGACTTGTTACACAGGTTCAGGTCTCCAGCACTGTGGTTGGACAGGTGGACACGGCGTCTACCTGTGCACTCACTAGAGTAGCCATGGGCCACATGTGCCCAATGAGCACTTGAAATGTGGTTAGTGTGAGTGAGGAATGAATTTTTTAACTTTAGGTGACTTTAACTGATTTGAACAGCCACGTGTGGCTCGTGGTCGCCGTAAGGGATAGCATGGCTCGCCAATATTCTCTTATATTTGGAGAAAACAAACAAAGGAACACCACTTGGGCTCCAAGCAGAAGCTAGAACTGTCTACCCTCAACTATTCCAGCCCAGTCAGGAGAAGGTACCACGAACAGAGCAAGAGAGAGGCAAAAACCCACTCGGCCACACAAAAATCCACTCACTCAACCATCCAGCCAACTTCAAATGGGACATATCACACTATTTCCTGAAAAAATATATTTATCTATTTTTCTAGAACCATGAAGAATAATAATATATTACAAGAAAAGACACAAATATCCCACCATCCCCTACATTGTATTTTGGAATCTGCTAGAAAACTATGTTTCAGCAAAAGCTACTTCTTAAAGGAAGCAGCTTCAGAAAGGGCCAAGGTCATGAGCAGGGGAGTGTTAAGTATAAAAAAAAATGGGGAGGATATTTAAAAGAGGAAAGAAAGAGGCCCTCTCTGAAGCTATAAATAGTAAAAAAAAAAAAAAAATTAATAAAAATCATATCTCCGTCTCTTCTCTCATTTGTGAGAAACAAAAACAAAAAACCATTAAATACAAACTTAGCAGGTACTGTGGAAAGTGCAAGAGAGTGGAGACCGTCTTTATCGGCACACTCTTGCCCAGGCAGAGGCTCTGCACCAAGGAATGAACCATTAGGAAAAAATACCCCGCTAAAAGTAGATTTACAAATACTTTGCAAACCCATTTCAGTATGAACTTTCGGCTCTTCTCCCCACCCCCTCCCCCAATAAAAAAGGCTGATTTCCAAAAGTCACTTGAAAGAGCCGAGAATGGCCCAAGGTATACCACAGACGCCTGTAGTGTGGTCACAAGTGCCCTTTGACGGACACATCAAGGTGCAGGTGGTTCCAGATCCTTCTCCCAACTCCTTTTCACAGGAGGGAGGGAGAAGGCCACTGAAGGCTTCAGAGGGGCTCTGGATGAGGCATGCTCAGTACAGGCTCTAAGCTGGGCCCACATTCTAAAAGCAGAAGATTAAGAAACGATCCAATCCCAGACCTGCCTGCAGCAAGGCTGCTAGCTGTAACCCCATTTTTCTGCCGGGACAGTCGAGGCCCAGAGAATCAAGAAGAGGCAGGCAGGAACAGAAGGTGGTGCCTCTTCTAAGGCTTAAAACATAATCACAGCGGGAGATGCTGACAGGTCGGTATTAGGTTGCCTTCCCCCTCCCCTCATGTCCACCCTTCAGCATCCTTCGCGGCTTCCCTCCCCACTGAGGTCCAAGCCAGTGTGCCCAGGGGGACACTTCAAGCATAGAACTCGTTGGTGGGGGCTTTTTTGTAGATAGGTTTCTTGCCCAGGTCGTAGGTGCCTTCGTCCTTCTTCTTCATGCGGTACACCAGCAGCAGGACCAGGAAAATGGCGAAGAGGATGCCCACGCCGCCGCCCACGATCAAAGCTGCGGAGGAAGAGACGGGAGAGCTGCGGGTCAGGACCTCGGGGACACGGCCACCTCCCGCGAGCCGGCTCTCTTACAACTACACGTCTTCACCCCTGCTGTCGCCTGTCCCAGGCGTGACCTCATGAATGAGAGAGGGGGGTCACCGGAGGACACCGAAGACCACGGCGCCTGAGTGGCAAAGCCACCATCCCGACCCACGTCTGCTGGGGCCCCCAGCCAGGCACTTTCCAAACACCAGGCTGATGCCCCAGAACAGCTTAGCTCAAACTGGGCCAGGAGCAAGCAAATCTGCAGGCCGGAAAACCCGCCTAGATGCACTTAGAGCGCGGGCCTCAGTGCCGCACACGGTCCAGCTGGCTCCGTGTGCACACCTCCTCTGTGCACACAGGTGTGTGCTACCACCCACAGCTCTAACGCAGAGGCACGGCCAGGCTGCTACGTCCCTGACACTTACACACAGCGGTTTACGTTCCTGTGTTTCCGGCTTGGTGGTTAAGGCCTAGGACCCACTCCCGTTACTCATCACGGGCTGTGCGATCAGGAGAGTCCCTTCATCTCTCTCACGGCAGAGCCGAAATAAAACTACCTTTCTCACACATCTGTCCTAGGATTAAGTACATTAATCCACCTGAAGTGCTGGGAGCAATGCACAGCATATGCTCGCTCTGTCCTCATGAATTGTAAACCTCTGTGGGTTTATGATCCGTGTCCCTAGCACCCTGAGTTGGCCCGGGCACAACGGTGAGTGCTTAATAAACGATACTCACAGTTCAGCTCAGAGGAGCCCTGCCTAAGGGCACCTGCTAACGTCAGGCTGGGGTGCGCTGCTGACCTCAGGCCTGCAGGGCCACCATGCCGGGCTGCCTGCAGGGCTCGCTCCTGTTTGCGGAGGGGGCAGGGATACCTCTCAGAGTCCTTGCTGAGGTGGACTGAGTCCTCTAATTTCGTCTCACTAGGGCTAAGAAGATTAACTTCCCGTCCCCGCACACACTCCAGATCGATGCACAGAATGGGGGCAGGGTGGCCCACGGGAGCCCAGTAAGGTTCTTTCTTAGCTAAAACTCTTAGGAAACAACAGCAGCAAAGTGCCCCCGGGAAAGACCAGAAAAGGCACATGGAAGAAGGTAGCAAGCCCGTTCCTGTTTTTATCACCTTTCCCTCTAATGACCCCCAGCTCCTCTACTACGACTTTGGTCTGTGCTGGGGCCTGGACCCCACAGGGTCAAGTCTCCAAAGTGACTGCTCCTAAGTTCGAATACCAACAGCTGTTTTGTGACTTTGGGCAAGTGATTTGGCTTCTCCGGGCCTCAGTTTCCTTACTTGTAAGAGTGCAGATGGCCGTGTGTGTCTGAGGGGCCCACGGAGCAGGCGTCACCCGGCAAGCACTTGAGAAACTCCCAGGTGCCGTTCAGATGCAACTAACACAACCGAGTAACTTCTCACGTGAAGATCTTATGCTTGGATAATTCTCAACCGCCAGGTTTCAGAGACGACCTGGCTTTTTGGTTCTGTCTCTTGCTATGTGACCCAAGTAAGTGGTCTGTTTTCTCTGGGCCTCAGTCTCCCCATGTGTGGAAGACACACTTGCTTGGACTAGATCGGTGGTTTTTAAACTTTTCTTTAAAAGCAGCAGAACCCTTTGTTGGTGAGAGCAAAACTGTGTGCTAACCCCACATATGTCAGCTAAAAGTGAAACTCTGTGGTTGAAGAGAAATGGGAGGAGGTTTTACAGAAGATTTTGAAGCCTAGAAGGTTACAAGGTCTCTGGGGGCCCCTCTAGTCCTGATGGCACCGCCACCCCTCTCACTCGGCACAAAAAGTAGCGAAGGAAAAGTAGAAAGAATATGGACTCGGGTCCGAGGAGGCTAGAGTCAGGGCTGAGCTGGGCCCAAAGTCACCTGGGGTGACATTCCCAGAGAGCCTTATCTGCAAACTGTAGGCAAGACTCTTTATCTGTCCTGGATGGAGGCAGGACACCGGGCTCCTTCCCTGGAACTCAGGTCCCCTCGGGAGGTATTGGCCCAGCTGGCCTGTGGCTGCTTAGAGACAAGAGTAACCCAGACGGGCCCCAGGGTGTCCACTCAACAGGCTGGTTCACGAAGACCTGTCGTCGGCGTATAACGCTTAATTTCCCGTCCCCGCACACATTCCGGATCGATGCACAGAATGGGGGCAGGGTGGCCCACGGGAGCCCAGAATGGTTCTTTCTTAGCTAAAACTCTTAGGAAACAACAACAGCAAAGTGCCCTCGGGAAAGACCAGAAAAGGCACATGGAAGAAGGTAGCAAGCCCATTACTGTTTTCATCACCTTTCCCTCTGACGACCCCCAGCTCCTCTTGGCCAGAGTCCCTCTGACAACCCAACCCCCAGCTTTGGGGACCCCAAAGCTGCCAGGGAAGGAGCACGCAAGCAGTCACCACCCCAGCTGATGGCCCCACACCCAGGCTTGAAAGAGCCATTCCTGAAGCCCCAGCCTGGGATGCAGCCGCCACCACAAGAGCACAGCACAAACACGAGCCCCGCGGCTCTCATGTCAGGCCGGACACCGCGCCTCTCTAGGCCTCAGTTTCTTAATCTGTCATGCGAAGCTTCCCTGTGTGCCACCCTGTGGCCCTGCATGCCATCAGAAAGGCCCTTTACAGCTTGCCGAATTATTTTCAGATTCTAATTTTCAGAGTTATTACACCAACCCAAGGAGGTAGCACTGTACCCATTTACAGAGGAGGAAATGGGAGGCTCACATCCTCAATTGAGGTTGGAAAGCTTCTCAGCCAAGATCACAAGGCTGTCAAGTGACAGCGCAGGAGGAAGGGAAGAGAAACCAGCCCAATCCATAGGCGTCTCTGCGCTTTCGAGGGAAGTTAACCTCCCTAGGTACCAACCCCAGGCTATGAAAAACAAGACAGGACTTAAGACAAGGGACTGACTCCTAGCTGTTCTTTAAAAGACTCTGACAGGCAGTTCTTCCTCACCTTCTACCCGGCGCTCACCCGGCCAGAGCCGCCCCTTAGGAAGGTATAGTCTTGAGGCTTCGGGGACCCCTGTGGCTAGAAGGAAGGGGTACCAAGAAGCCCAAGGTGCCAGCATTGCCTGGCTGTCCTCCCCTCTTCAAAGTATCTCGTGAGGCCCTTACCGGCCAGGACCTCTGTCCTCTCAAAGATGCTGTTGCTCTGTGCAGCGCTGGACATGGACACCTTGTTAGACACATCCTCGTCCCCTTCGAAGGGTGCGATCCTCTTGGGGATGACCTCATTCTCCTCTATCTCCTGGGGTTCGGTGGGGTCCCAGCGCTCAGGCCTTGCCTTCACAGGGATATGGTTATCCAGAGGCACCTGGATGGGGCAGAAGGAGGAGAGATCAATACTCAGCTTTGGAGGAGGGACCCAGAGCAGGGACAGGAGCATCCGGCCAGGGAGGGGGTCTGCCTCCGCCACCTCACTGGCTGAACCGTGTGGTCCTGGAGCTGAATTCAACACCAGCCTTGCAACAATCAGGCCATCAAATGCTTCCCCTCAACCTGTCTGGTGGATCTGTCTCACGTGAGGAAGGAATAATGTGACCGAGGGTACAGAGAAGCAGGCGTTACCACTCACTGTGGGTGTTCTAGAACCATCGCCCTGGAGGGCAGTGTGGCAGAACTGCAGAAAGTGCTTGCCCTTGAAGGCAGCAACTCTGCCTCTGGGACTCTATCCCAAGATGCTAATCAGAGATTTGAATGAAAGATGCCCGCTGCGGTGTTATAATTTCAGAGTATCAAAAAATCATAAACAACTTTTCCGTCAATAAGGGGAAAATAATGATGATTATGAGGCCTATAAAATGAAAAAGAACACTTCATTATGTGAGGAAATAACTTTCATGTCCACTTTAAGTGAAAACTGCAGCCCACGAGACTGTATATATAATTTGATATTAATGCTGAGAAATACCTAGAAATGCACAGAAAAGGGGCTGGAAACACAATCTAAGTGTTGAGAGTGATTATCCTTGCAGGAAGGATGGCCATGACCCACAGCTGTATCTGACCCTCAGGAGTCAGGGCCACAAATATAAGCTTACTTGCAGAGTGAGGTCAGAACCTCATTTAGGGGCCCCTCTCAACAGGTGTCACAGAGGAGCAGGTGGGGAAGAGGCAGAAGCCCGTTAGCTACTCACCAAGGGTTGAATTACTTCGGGGAAGATCTGGGGGTCCTCCGAATCATCTGTAAAGTCAGAAAAGCTGTGTGAATATGAGGCCATTTATCCTTAAAGTACCCCCCCTTCTTCAGCCATGGCTGGTGGGAGTCCTATCTTATAAGCAGCCCTCAAATGCTCAGTGTACAGTAAGTGACCATTCCCACCCCAGCCTCAGTCACCACATCTGTAAAATGGGGCTCCCAAGACCTTACTCCCTGGTTCTTTCACAAGAATGCTAGGCAGGGAGCTGAGCAGAGATGCTTTGTCAGCTCCAAACCCTTGCTCTGGAATGTTCAGATCAGGGACCTAGAGCCGGTTAGAAATGCAGAATTTCAGGCCTCACTGAATCAGTCTGCGTTTGAACAAGATCCCCAAGGGATTCCTCGGAGAAGACTCTAGATTGGAATATTAAATATTAGAAATCGTAACATTAAACTATTTACTGAGTGCTTAGTAGGTGCCAGGAGAGCTTTAAGTGGAGTCACAGAAGACCATGAACCCCCCTGGCCCTTGGTCCGGCCCCCCTGGGGACCTTCACACCCTCTCAGCCCCCTCTGAAGCAGGGGCTCTTTCTTGGCTCTCCACCCATACTTCTGCCCACACATGCTCCCGGGATCGGGCTCCGGAGCGGCCCTTCTCCTTTTCAAAAAGAGAAAACACTATCAGTTCTTTCCAGCCTCACCCCCACCGGGCCCCCAGCCACAGGCAAGACAGGCCCAGGCTGGTGCTCAGAAAACCTACAGCTACAAAATGAACTGAAAGCAACAAATAACCGCCCAAGGGGGGGTTGCCATGGGATGGAAAAGGCTTGATAGTTACTTTTGTTTCCCCTCTAGTGAGAGGGGAGGAGCCCTGATGGAAACTTCCCCCACAAATCCAAGTCTCAAGGCAAGCTCACCCCTCTATGGTCTGCGAGGCCACTTTCCCTCCAGCCCCATGACCCTAAGCCTGCCCGCCACACCCTCCATACCCAGATCTCCAGAGCCAGACAGCTCAAAGTCATCAGGCTCCTGCCCGGGCCCCCCGACGTCCTCGTCGTCCGGGAGAGCTCCAGAAAAGTAGCGGCCTTCTAGGAGGTCTTGGGGATCGATGACTTCTGTCTCTCGGATCTAGGGTGAAGAAAGGAGTTACATCAGCCGCTTCTGCAGACATATCCGTAGCCCCCTGGTGCCGGACGACAGACAGCCCCCGAGCCCTGAGAGGCAGTCAAGTGGGCATTCAGTAAGGTAACCTGGGGTGCTGGAAAGTAATCGGGCACCCCTCCTGGACCCCTAACTTGCTGTGTGACCCTAGGCAAATCTCTTTCCCATCCTGGGTCAATAAAAATCATAAAGTTGGTAACGATCAGAACATTAAGCATTACTAGGTACTATTTACTGCAAGCAATTACTATTGCTTGTTCTTATTAACTCCAGAGGTATGTCTTTAACCTCATTTTACAACCAAGGAAACTGGGCATTTCCCTCTGATACAAGTAGCAGGTGGGAAAAGGAGGCTTCAGCGTCAGGCTGCCTGACTGCGGGAGCCACACGGGCTGGAGGGGAGGACAAGGTTCTAGGGTGCAGACCCAGTCACCACTGACTCACCTATGGCAGGGAGAGGGCTGCTGGCCCTGGTCTTTCCCAGTCCAGGACACCTTTCCCAGCTGAGTCAGACTGGGCTGGGGCACAGAGGGCTGGCTCACCCTCCTCAGGGAGGCCTCAGGCCTGGCACCGTGCAGCCCCAGTGACTCACAAATACATGAGCACATTCTCGTACCCAGCTTTATACGCATCTCCCACAGGCTCTGTTCTGTACCAGCACAGGGTGAGGACCATCCACTCCATCACCCACAAATGTCCTCAGCCCCTACCCCGTGGGGACACAGCCTGTCACATCACAGCAGAATCTTATGCCTGCTCCCACTGAGAAGCTTTCCGAAGCAAAGTATCAAGGTCCAGGAAGGTAAGAGACTTTCCCAAGGTCCTGCAGTTGCCTCAGCTACTCGGTTCCCATCCCCCAGAGCTCATGAGGGTAGGGAGCGTTCAGAATGCTTACCACCGTTCCCCTTCCTCTGGGGGGAAGGCTTCCCCCAAACGCCAGTCCTGGGCAGAGTTCATTTTTTTCGTGAATTAACTCAAATATCAAAGTGTCTACTTTTGCCAAAAGAGATAGGGTTTCGATGAAGTTCCATACACACCCCTCCTCAAGACATTCTCCTCCTCTTTCCCAAAGCTCCTGCCTGCAGGGGACCGGGGCTCTGCTCAGAACCAGAGACCACCAGCTACCTGCAGCCAGGGAGGTCCTGTCCCTTCCATCTCAGAGAATCCGAGAGAATTCGAACCCCGAACAGGGCAGTGACTTGCCCAAGGTCACGTTCTGAGTTAGCTGCACAGCTCAGAAGGGAGAGAGGCCAGGTCACGTCTCTCTTTGACTGCCCCAAGCTGTCCTCAACCAGAGGGAGACTGCCAGTGACACCAGGGAACCCGAGAAGGACTTGTCTGTTCTGGACAAGGTAACCAATGCAGGCGAGGCCCAGGCTCCCCCTGGACTTCCTCCGCTGGCTTCCGGGGGGAGGGGGGCAGAACCCGACTGTCTGTCATGCCCTCTTCCACCCCCCGAGGGGACATGTGCTGGATTTCCAGAAGGGAGCAGGGTCAGACCAGGGGAAAGGCAGCAGGCACGCGGCCCTCTTCCACCGGATGGGAGAATCTTCCCCCAATACTTGGCACGCAGGGGGTGGGGAGACAGAAGGGGTTAAGCCCCGGCTGGGGATGACTTCATGACTCGGGAATCAGGAGCTGCTGAGCTACTAGTGCTGGAATTCCAGCCCCCGCACACAGCCCCACAGCCCCGTGCCTGTGGCTTTAGTTTGGCAGCTGGGAGGGCTCCGGGTGGTTGCGAAACTGTCCCTAGGGCGAGGTCCCTGCCGCAAAGCAAATTCCCCCAGGCCCAGATTCTGAGAGAGCAGGACCTCCTAAGCACTTAGCATGAAGCAGGTCCTCCTGATAGATCTATTTTGCCCAAGGTCACATTGGCTGAAAGTGGCCACACTGGACCAGAACCCAGGCATGGGTTACCTGACCTTTTAGCCACACACAAAAGAACACACGCATGAACACGTGCGTGCATAGAGTGCCCGACCACCCAAGCCAGGAGGGAGCCCTGGTGAGCGGAGGTCAAATCCAGCCCAGGAGAGGAAGAAGGGACTTTGGCCACCTGTCGACCACGCTTGGAGACCAGACTGGCTGTGGGAGTCTGAGCTCCAAAGTCCTCAAGACAGGGGCTGGGGTCCCAACACTGGGTGGTTTCAGGCGGAGACTTTCCCCACCCCTCGTCCCCAAGAGCCATGGAATGTTGTTTACACAACCTGCCTTTCTTTGGGTCTGTGAAAGTGCTAAGGGGTGTTTCAAAACAGCTCCTGGGATTAGCATGCTGATTGGCTCAGAGTTACTACTTCGGTTTTACAGTAGCTAAAGGAAGGCTAAGCGAGGAGGCAGGTGTGGTGAGGAGGCAGACCCGTCAGCACTGAAACCACTGAAAGCCAGATTCGTTCTCAGTTCAGGCCTCTTAGGGATCGCCTGGAGACCCCTCACCCTTCCTTTCTGCACCAGGTTCCTGGAGAGGATGCACAATTGTCTAAGGGTGCACCAGGGGCCAGCGGCACCGGCGGCATTAGACCCTGTCGGTTACCTATTCCGGGGCTCTCAAGGCTGCGTTAGAGGAGCCAACGTTTCTTTCTCCAGCAAGTCACAAGTCACGGGGCGTGGGGGGGGGGGGGCGGTGGCTCAGGAGAGGACACAGGAAAGTGAATTCTCTAACTCCGGAAGCATCCTCTCTGCCCCTGCCTCTTGACAAGAGGAAATTCCCCAGCGGGAACCCTTTAACGTGAGGCCAGCAAGAGAGGCCCAAACTCCATGGGACTGTGGGCAAGCATCCCCTTGTGTGCATGGGGGCAGGGGGTGGGGAGAAGGGAATGCCAACAGCCCTCCCTTGCCTCACCCACTTTGCAGACAAGGCCCATTCAGTCTGGGTGGCTTTGAAGAAGCCACCAGGCCACCCAGTAGCCAAACCCAGCCCTGATGAGAGAGGGACCCCACCCTGCTCCCAGCCAAGCTTACCCCACCTGTTCCCCACTCACCCCATCCCTGCCCGGGGAACATGTGTTCACGTGTGTGCACACGCACAGGCACCCTCTGTGGGCCCACAGGCCTCCCTTCTCACAGAGCGCAACAGACCCCACCAGCTGAATAAGGCAGTGGGCCTGAGTCCCACAGACCCTGTCTACCCCGGGGCTGGTGGACATCTGGGGTCAGTGCCTGGGGCCAGAGATGCTGGACGCCTCCCCAGATTATCCCCAGAGGAGGCGGTTAGGTGCTGTTTTGTTCTAAAGGAACCACCACCTGCCAATAGAAGGTATCTGAGGCCACTGTGCCCGACGGTCTCATTTTATAACCCAGCAAACAGATGAAAAGACAAGGGGCTTTGCCAAGGTCACCCAAGCAGTTGGCGGCAGAGCTAGACTTAGAACCTAGGTCTTCTGGCTCCAGGGTGGAGTCGCCCTCCGTCCCTGCTTCAAGGGTTTGGGCTGCAAACAAAGGGTCTCGGCAAAACCACAGCTGATACTACAGCCATATTCCACATCCAGTCCTTATGCCTAGAAGCATGGGAAGAGGCTACGAAAAAGTCACCAACCCCACCCCAAAGTCCTACAGCTTCAGTCACCAGGGAAAAGCACAGGGCCTGGGGTGACTAGCTCACGTATCCGCGACGGGCCAGGCACCACGCCGCGCTCTTCCTCTCTTGATGAATTCATTTTACTGGCACAAGAGTCTTGTAACACGCTCTCTGCCCCATCCTGCAGGAAACTGAGGTGCGGGGGAGTCATTTATCCAAAGTCACACAACTAGAAAGCAACAGACCTGAGATCTGAACCTAGATCTTTCTCAAGACCAATGCTTAGCTACAACCAGACTTCTCACTCACTGCCACCCACGAGCCACCTCTCCACCTCAACCCCACAGTGCCAGGCCAGGCTCCACCAAAGAGCAAACAAAGGTGAAAGTGATATTGCTTCAACAAAAGAACAAAAACTTGCCGAGGGCACCAGGGAGTTCAGGGTCAAGGCCTGGTTAACCAAGAGCTGGTGGGAGGAAAAGAGGGAGGAGAGCCTCCCTCCCTCCCCCCACACCCACCCCTGCCCCCAGGCCCCTCCCCAACAGAGGTAGGGTCAGGGACACTTTTGAGGGAGGTGAGCGGGAAGGACATCTGGGCAAGCCAAATTCAACAGGTGGGTGGCAAGGACACTGGACTTCCCACTTTACTAAAGCCACCGGTTATCCTAACAGGAGATCTACTGCGCTCCCCCCCCCCCCCCCCCCCCCCCCCCTGCTTTTTGAAGGGCCAGACACTTCCCAGGATGAGCCACAATCAGAGCTCTACACCTCACCAGAAACCCAGGATCCCTACCAGCAAAGCACAGTCTGGCCTCGGCCACTTCCTAACTCCAGGAGCCTTGGGGTATACTGAACCCTGAACCCTCAGTTTTCTCTTCTGGTAACCAGGGCTAGGAGCACCCCACAGGATGAGGAGGATTAAGTGAAATGCATCAGTGTGTGCAAGGGACCCAGCATATGGCCTGGTACACAGCAGGTGCTCACTGAGTAGTAGCTATTATTAATCCCCACCTGCCTTCCTTCTAGCTAAAGGGATTAGTGCTCAAAGGGTCAGAGAGACCTGGAAAAAGCTGTAGAAGCAGTTCTATTGCTAGAAAGGTGGTCAGTGGATGGTGGGGGAGGGAGGGGTTGGTTTGCAAATCACGAAGGGACATAACCCTGTAATGAGTATTCATTTTACTTCTGAGACTAGAGACTTTTCAACAACCAATCAGGTCCCTGGAGACTGGGAAGGACCCAGAGATGGGCAGAGACCTGCTCAAGGTCACACGACTTGGAGCACCTGTCTTAAGAAGATAGAGGCTGAGGGAACTCTGCTGTATTTTTCCAAAAGGAGCAAATGGCAGTGACCAGAGATGCCTGACATCCTACTTGGGGACCTGGACTCCCAGATTATTTCCTGCCCTGCCCTGGCGATGAAAACAGTATCCAGAAGGCAATAAGAAACCACACACCAATCCATAGCCTGGTGCTCTGGTAACTGAAGGGTTAAAGCCAGGTCTGGGAGTAGGAGTAGGGCTAGGGTGGGGGTTCGAATGTCAGCTCTGCCCACTCCAAGGTCGGGTTACTCTGAACACAATCACTCAGGAGCCAAGCCAGGCCTGGCACTGCCAGCAGCCAACTTTTTACCAAGCACCCCCCCCACCTCCAGGGCAGCCCATTCCACAGTGAGGGCTCCAGGATCCTGGGGTGCCAGCGAGGAATGGGCGCAGAGGTGGGAGCTTCTGCAGCTCTGGACATCCCCCTGCAACAACCTTGCTGCATCTCCTAGGTGGATCTCGGGAGATTCCCTCCCCGGGCCTCAGTTTCCCCACCTGTAAAAGACAGTTCAAAAAGAGACAAGCCTCCCTCTGTCTTGAGGCCTGGTAACCAAGCTGGGCACTGCTCCGATTACCGCTGGAGACAGGCGGGAGGGGGCTGGCTCCCTGAGGGCTGCAGAGACAGAGGTGCATTGAAGCTGGGGCATGTAATCTAGGCTGCAGATCCGAAGTCCCTGCTGGATCTGCGGGCGGGACATAAACAAGCCTCCCGTGTTCTCAGGAGCAGAGTCGAGTCGATAGCCTTGTCTCAGCTGATTAGATCAGGCCTGGGTGCTGGCTTCCTGCCCCTTCCCAGCCTCCCTGCCCTGTACCACCCACCCCCTTCTCGGGGAAGCCACTGCTCCAGACCGGGTCGGTCTGTCCCACAGACGTCTCCCAGCCGGTCTTCCCCCGGGCAAGGAGTGTCCCCACTCTGTGTGACTGGCCACGGGTCATCCCTGCCCCCACACCCTGAGGTTCCAGTGGCACAGCCAGTCCCGTAGGCCTGGCTGCGACCGGCAGACTCCACCAAGTCACTGTTTCCACACATACCAGCCTCTCCCTGCCTCCCCTTTCCATTACCCCAGGTGTCACCTGACTAGCAGCCTCCTCTACAGTGCCAGAGAAAACTGGGGCAGCGGAGCTCTGGGCCTGCAGGGTCGGGGTGGGGGTGAAAAGCAGCAGGGATAGGTAGGGGGGGACTGTAGAAGGCCAGAGCCGGGAGGAACTTCAATCACAGAGCGATCTCCTGGGGACCCCTGGAGCTCTCGGGTAAGGATGAAAAGTTTTGAACCCCGAGAACTGGAACCCTCGGTCTACATTTTTCAGCATGCACATGGACACCACCTCCCTGAAGCCAACATCCAGCCAAGTTAAGAACCCTGGTCTCGCCGGTAAGGATAAACCCAAATCAAGCCAGCACTTTACAAGTTTGCCAAACACTTTACAAGTTGAGTAACACAGGTGTTTTGTAGAGGACACCCCGGTGAAGTGACTTATTAACGAACTGCGTGTCCCGGGGTGAGCAGCAGAGCTGGGCTGGTGACTCAGGTTTCTCTGGCTGTGAAATGTACCCACTTCCAGTCACCCTGCCTCCAGCGGACAGGGCCAAAGGGCCTGGCCAGGTACAGGACCGCGCCTGAAGGTCACTAGCGAGTTAATGACAAACCAGCTCAAGAAGCCGGGTTTCGAGTCCTCCTGGAGTTAAATCAGGCCCCAACTGTTGACACAGGCCTTCTCCTCCCTCTCTCGGCACAGGGCATTCAAAGTGTATGAAAACTGGCTTTCCAGACGCTGTACCCTCCTGCCCACCATCACACACCCTCTCCATGCTTGCAATTCACTCCGCCTCCCTGGGACTAGAAACACTGCCCCTCCAGCTCAGGAAGGGGGACCCCATTCTGGGCAGTGCCTAGGTGGTCCCCTACCCTTAGCAACGCCCCCCCCCATCACCCTGCAGGCTGCAAACTGTTCAGCAAAGACCAGCAGGAGGGGTGGGGCTGCTGAGAACTGGTTCTTGTTTAAATATAAACCCATCTGATAATTAGCAAACAGCCCACTTCTAAAACAAACAAACAGGAGATCTGAACTCCATCCGCCCCACCCTTGACTCCTCCCTTCCCAACCTTGCAGCTGTTGAGGGGGAGGGAAGAAAGTATCCCAGGGACCCTGCGGGCTGGGGGGGGGGGGGGACGGGACTTTGGTGAGTGGGACCCTCAAAGGCACAAGGCCAGCTGGCATGGATGTCCCGCAGAATGCGGCCTCCCTACCAGCCCCACCGCAGCCCTGATGTTCTTACCCACCAGGAAGCAGAGGCTGGGGAGACCAGGTGACGGGTGACATGTCCAAAGCCTTGTAGCTAGGAAGGAGGTGGCTTTCGCAACTCTGAAGTTAGGTCTGTCTAACCCCAAGTCACTGTTCCAGTGCCCTCCTGACAGTTCCAGGAAGTAAAGGGAGAGGTGGGGGGCATCAGAGAAATCAGAGACTCCTGGGGTGCAAGCCCATCTGGACTACATACCAGCTTTGTTCTAGGAGCTCAGACCAGGGGCAGCTTCAGTGCTGCTTTAAGGGAAACAAAGGACTGGCTGAATTCACACCCTGTCAAAGTCCACATGGAGGAAGCACCGGGAAGGTCTGAAGCCTCGTACTAGCATTTCTTGGGCATCCCCTCAAATGTCCTGGACACTGAGACACTGACTGTCTTTAATAGGCTCTCAGGGGACAAGGTAAAACTCGAGCCCATTCCAACACCCTTACCAGAATCATCCTATTAGCCAAGAGGCTGAAAGGAAATGGGTGACTCAGGCCAGCCACCGCTCCCCCCCCCCGCCCCCCAGTGACTCACAGGCCCAGTCCAGCCCCCTCCCTCAATTTTAAATGGTCATTTGCAAATCACACCCACCAGTCCAGGAGGCTGAGAACAACTAGCAGCCAATTCCTCCCAAGAGGGAACTGGGGCGGGAAGCCCAGCCTGGCTCTCCCAGCTCCCCATTCAGGGCGGCCCTGCACTCCAAGTCCTTTGCAAAAGCCTTCTGTTCCCAGGAGCTGGGGGTGGCAGAAGCTGAATGTCTCCACCCCCCAGCTTCTCCCCTCGTTTAGGTTCTTTACCAAGGGGGCCAAGAAAGCTCCCCTCCCCCCATCAGTGTGTTTTCTGGGCAGGGAGGACCCTTGGAGGGCTTTGATCCTACCTCCTCATTACAGAGTTGGGGACACTGAGACCCAGAGATAGATAGGGAATATTTGCTTCCAATTCAGGAAGTAGAACCCAAGGTATCTGCCTTCAAACCCAGCCAGAATTTCTCATCTGGAATGTTCTCAGAGGACGCTCAAACCAGAGCGATAATACAGACACCTTGTATTATCAGAGACCTGGTTCTGACCTTGGCAAAGCCACTACCTTCCTCTGAGCAGTTTCCTGCATAAATGGAGATAATAAAACCTACTTCACAGTATCCCTAGAAGGCATTCATCTTCATGATAAATAACCTCAATGCACCCTTTAGAATGAAGTTCTGTGCATGAATTTATTCATTCATGCAAACATTTCCTGCGTACTCAGTAAGGGACAAGAATTTCGCTGAAGACGAACAGGGCAGAATTCTCCCCTGGGTGTGTGTGGGTGGAAGTGGTGTGTGTGGCGGGGCTGGGGAGATGCGGGTGAGACTCAGAATTTGGTGGGATGTATTTAATGCTCTCACAAACTTTAAGTTTCTTCAAGGGAGGGAATGCCTTAGAGGTGTAGGGTTTCTAGAGCCCCTTTCAAAGAGTAGATATTTAATTATTAATAGAATACTGGAGCTGAAAAGGGCACTCAAGGTCATTTGTTTCAAACCCCATTTTACAGATGGGGGACGTCAACCTCACAGAACCCTCCAAAGCATGGCCCAAGATACACTCTTTCGTAGCTCTCTGGGCTTTTAAGGATTCCACAGAGCTCTCGCTGACCATTCGAGGGCCCTAGAACCCCTGGGCTTCTGCCCCACTCCGGCCTCAGTGCAATCAAGGAGAGAATTTTCAAGGAGACCAAAAACATCTCTAAGCTAAAGTACGTTTCCCCAGAACCCACTGGGCCTGGTGCCACCTCAGCAGGCTCTGACCCTGGGCAGCAACACCTCTGGAGGGGTCCAGCTCCCCCAACGGGGCTGCCTTTAACTGGCTAGGGAAGGAGTGGCAGGAAGGCAGTTCAGGGGAATGCTCCCCGCTGGACAGGAAGAACTGGTTTGGGATGGCAAGCCCCGCCAGAGAAGAGGCTGCTGTCTGCTCAGCCTGGGTTCCCTTCCCCAAACGTGTGGCACCAAGCCCTTGGGGTGGGGGCAGGGTATCCCCCTAGGGGAGGGCAGGCCTTTGGCTTAAACTTAAAACTTGGGGAGGAGCCTCAATAGCACTATTGGACAGGGACCTCAGTTCCTGCATCTGTAAAGTGGGTATATAATATAATCCCCACGTGCTGGGGGGGGGGGGGTTGTGAGGATAAAATGCCCCAGACCTAGCATGTGGAAAACGCAACACCCCATAACTGCAATTAGCAAATCCCTTCTCCCGGGGGGGGGCCCTGTTTTCTCCACCTGCAAAAAGAAAAAGGCGGGCCTCCATTACATCGATCCAACTATGACTAGGTCTGATTTTTCCAGCCACAACCTTGGGAGGAAAGGGGCGGCGGAAGTAAAAGGGGAAGCCCTGTGACCCAATTCGAGGTGGAAGGTCCCTGGCATTAACCAGGAAGGGGAGTGCTGGGGTCAGGATGAGAGCCAGATACCTCTCTCAGGAAGCAGCTGCTCAGGGCCCGCTTCTCCCCCAGCTGATGGGTCGCCGCGAGAGGGCCGGCACAGCTGCCCTCCCCCAAACCGTATCCTTCTGACTGTGACTGCTCCTAGGACACAGCTGTCCTCACCCTGCAGCACCCGCGGACTCAGCAGCCTCTGAACCGAGACTGCCATGTGACTGCCCATGCAGTGACCTCACAACCTCCTGAGTCCTTCTCCGCCCTCCCCCTCCCCGCCCCCATTGTCCAGGCCAACAGGGCCCAACGTGTCATTCGTCTGGAGGGCTCCCCAGCTCCTGGACTCAACACATCTTTCAGGGCCTAATCTAGAGCACTGTCCCAGGGAGCAGCAGGTGTAGGCTGGAGTCCTGGCTCAGACACTAACCTTTTTGGTTTGGTTGCCCTTAGTTTGGGGAACTCATCACCTCACTCTGGGCCCCTGTTTCCTTCCACCTCAGAATTCCTTGTGACCAGCGCGCCCCAAATCGCAACAGATTCAGGACCGCCACTGAGAAAGCCTCACACTGCAGCTTATCCCAAGAGCAGGAACTTGGAAGCCTGGCAGCCTACATTTGAATGACTCAGCCCCTGATTAGCTGTGTGACCTTGGGTAAGTTAGCTAACTTCAGCCTCAGGACCAATTTAAGAACAGTAAACAGCAAGGTTGATGTCAGAATTAAGCAAGGTGATAGGGCATTAGAACAGCCATTGGAAAGCTATTAGAACACCATAAGGCACACCATAAGTGCTAAATGTTTGCTATCATCACTGCATGCCTGCAATTGTGCCGAAGCGTTATTCTCAGGGTCTCACGGATTCCTCAAAAGAAGCAGAAAAGACCTCCCCTAACCAAGCCCGGAGAAACAGGTGCCCCATAAAAAAATCGACAATAATTCAACTCCACAGACTTGATCCCTCTAAAAAGTGGGGGGGGCTTAATTAAGGGAATGAAGGGAGAAGCAACAAAGCTGGAGTTCTTGGGGGACAGAGACTCTCCCAGCAATTCCTGCTCCCCCAACTTCCCAGATGAGATTGCCACCCTCCTCCCCCAACACTGGGGGCGGGGATGAATGGAGCTTCTGGTGGCCCAGGACTTTGTAAAGTAGGACAGGGACCAGCGGGCAGTGAGGAGAGCTTCTCAGGGCTCACTGAGGCCTTCTGTCCCCCAACCCCCTTCACTCTACTCAGGGTGGGTTCTCCAATTTCCCTTCTGCAGTTTCTCAGAAATAAACAGCATTCTCGAAGAACGCAGAGGCTCGACTCTTGAAGTGCTGAGCCCAAACCATCCCTCTCCGGCTGCCCTCGGAAGATCAGTGTCCCAACTTTGTAGGGACCCTAAAGAGGCACTGGCCATCTCCTGCCGCGCTCTCTCTGCCTGTTGTACAGATGGGGAAACTGAGACTCAGAAGAGGCAGGGCTTTACCCAAAGTAACAAGCCAGTGTCAAGGCTGGGGCCAGACCTGAGGTCAGGGCTCAGTCCTTCACTCCCCGATGTGCGAAACAAGGCTGCGCACAACCCTCCCCTTCCCCCTTCCGAGTACGCTGCCCCTCGTGCCCAGGCCCTATCGGATTCTAGAGCCGCCACTCTGGGCGCTTACGGAGGGCGTGCAGGGGGATCCAGGGCCCCAAGATCACCAGGGGAGGGCGAGGGTGTGGAGAGGAGAAGAGGTGACACCGGCTTAGTCACGTCCGAGCCTGGAGCGCGCGGTGGGGTCAAGGCCAGGGGAGGCGGGAAGAGCAACAGGCAGGCTGGGGCGCACGTTCGCGCGCGGGAGCCACCCGGGCCCGGAGCCTCCCCCGTGCCCCGGGAGCCAAGTTTTCCAGCAAAGTTTCCCCCGCCTCTGCGTCTAGTTGGGGGCGGCGCAGACCCCTGAGCCCCCCCCATCTCAGGCCCCCCAGGAACAAAGGAGGCGCCAGGCCGCCCTCCGAGGATCCCCAAGCACCTACCGACTCGGCGGCGTTGGCGGGGACGCCCACGAAGAGCAGCAGCAGCGCGAACAGGCGGGCGGAGGCCATGGCACCGCGGTCCGCAGAGGGCGCGCAGGCGAGTGGTCTGGCCGGGCGCGCGGCCCTTCTTATAGGCGGGGGCCGGCCCCGCCCCGCCCCGCCCCGCCGCCGCACCCCGCCCGGAATTCCCCCGCGAAAGCTGGGCCTCGGGGCGCTGGGCCCGCCCACGCGGCTGGAAACCCCGAGGGACCGGCCAGTCGCGCGCGCCGCCTCCCGATCTACCCCGAGTCCTTGTCCCCTTTATTGCTTTGATTTGCCGCCAGATAGGCCCCCAGAGATCACTGCCTCTAACCCATGTCATTTCCCGTACCGGGGAAACTGAGGCCACGGGTGGGAAGGACTTGCCCAGGTCTTCAGTTTAGACCCGCGCTCCTCAAACCGAGTGCACTCCCTTCTAAGGATAAGGAAGACATTCCAAATGGGACGTGAACAGGCGTAGCCTTAAGGGGTCAGCACAATTTTTCTGTAAAGAGCTAAATGTTTTAGTCTGCGGGCCATTGGGTCTCATGCTCAAACTCTAACACAGGAGCTCAAAAGCAACCGTAAATACTTACAAGAAAGAGAGTGGCTGTGTTCTAATAAAACAGGACTTATGGAACAGTGAAGTGTGTATTTCATATAATTTTCACGTGTCACGAAAATTCATTCTTGTTTTGATTTTTCCCCCCAAGCATTTAGAAATGTGAAAACCATTCTTGGCAGAAGACTGAACGAAAACAACTGATGGGCAACCTTTTGGTTTTAGGATGGCTGACCTGTTTTAAGGGATTTGTTTTCCTCGTTTTGAATTTCAAAAAGTTTGATCTGAGAACTAGGCTGCAAGTCTGTCTCAGATCTACTGCCACCCTTTTTTAAAAGAAAGTTGTGGGGCGCCTGGGTGGCTAAGTTGGTTAAGTGTCCCACTCTTTCTGCTCAGGTCATGATCTCCCAGTTCGTGAGTTCTAGCCCCCTGTCAGGCTCTGCACTGACAGTGCAAAGCCAGCTTGGGATTCATTTTCTCTCTCTGTCTCACTTTCTCTCTCTCTCTCTCTCAAAATAAATAAATAAACTCAAAAAAAATGAAAGTAGGGTAGGATTGGGGGTGGTAATCCTCTCAGGCCCCCAAATACAGACCCCAAAGTACAGATACTGTTGGAATTATTAGAGGGAAGCATCCTATGATAATCAATCGAAGTACCTAAGGTGCCTAGACTTAACTCTCACCCTGATTGATTTCTCTTCGTATCTTTCTAGGGCAGAAGCATGGCTTCATAACCAGGGTGTTTTGACCTCTGTTGGGATACTGTGAATTCATATACTTTGTGAAGTAGAGAGTTGGGAGTGATTTCTCCTCTTTCCTCCCTTAATTACTATCAAAGAATGAAAATCTCATGTAGGGCAGAGATCCTTGGCCGTCAAGCAAGCCTCAAATGCCAATCATATTTTTACCCACGGATTTAAAGATAAGCAATTTTTTCCCCAGCTACTCTCATTACCCTTCCTTAGGATTGAGAAATAAACTGAGGAAATGAGTGAATTTCATGTGAGAATAAGAAATCCTTTCGCAAGTCAGATGGATTTCGCAATCTTTGCTTTCCACACAATTGAAGGAGGGCCTAATCTAATTGTCAGTACGTGGATCACTAAAAATAATCTTTGATGATAGAACACTATGCGATTTTGGTTATCTGTCAACACATCGCTATAACAAAACTCCTTTCATTCCCGCGGTGTGCTGGTAAATGTTCAACAATAAGTTGAGGCAAGTAGGAAGTGCTAATCTGTACCACTTGCCATTTTCTGTGGTATAAATACTCCCACTATAGCTGATTTCAAGCTACCTATGTGATTGTCACTAAACATAGAGTTGGTTAGAGATGAGCAATACTTCTACCACACAGAGTGCAAAATAATAGGTGCAAATAATATGAAGGGCATAGATAACAATAAAACAATAAAATGTAGTGAAGTAATTAGGAAATGATGAGTTTTGAGTATGTATTTCCCTTGTTTTAATAAAGTTTATATAATTGTAAGTTTAATTTAATTTTTAGCAATGGTCATGTTACCAAAGGTGTCTAAACCATCCACAAATTTCCTAAATGTTGAACCAGTACCATCTTGCTTTGGCACATCACTGATTGACAGCTATAAAAAATTAAAAATAGTAATAAAATTATTGCTAAAGTCCATCTCACTCTAGCATATACAGTATTTATCTAGGGACACATGACTATTTGGTAAGGAAACATTGTCCCTGTTTTAAGAATTACTTACAAAAAAAAAGAATGATTTATCATAATTTGTAGAACTGGGTTCACAAGTGTATGCATATGTCAAATTTGTACACCTTAAATATGTGTAATGTATTTTATTTCAGTTATATTTCAGTCAAACCATTAAAAATGTTTTTAGGACTCTTTTCTTTTTGGGGAGGGGTATATATCTTTTTTTTTTTTTTAAGTTTATTTATTTTGAAAGAGAGAAAGCAGGGGAGGGGCAGAGAGGGAGACACAGAATCCCAAGCAGGCTTAGTGCAGAACTTGATGCAGGGCTCAAACCCACAAACTGAAAGATTATGACCTGAGCTGAAATCAAGAATCAGACTCTCAATTGACTGAGCCACCCAGGTGCACCATTTTTAGGACTTTAAAAATTTGTAATATATTTACATTGTTTTGATCAATTGAATCTTTAAAATTTCAAGCATGCTCCACGCCCAGTGCAGAGCCGAAAGCAGGGCTTGAACTTGGGGTCTGAGATTAAGACTGAACCACCTAAGTGCCCCGATCAAATGCATCCTTATGATAATTATGATGATAAAAAATTGATGACACCAAGTCTTATGGTCATAGAAGGTAAAATAATGATCCAATTTACAAATATATATTTTAGGCAGAGAAATATGATAGAGCTACTAAGAGGATATTTAAAGCCAAAACATGGAAAAAGTCTAAGTGTCCATCAACTGACAAATGGATCAAGAAGATGTGGTTTATGTATACACTGGAATACTACATGGCAATGAGAAGGAATGAAATCTGGCCATTTGTAGCAACATGGCTAGGACATGAGGGTGTTATGCTGAGCGAAATAAGTCAGGCAGAGAAGGACAGATACCATATGTTTGCACGTATAGGTGGATTAGGAGAAACTTAACGGAGGACCATACGGGAGAAGAAGGGGAAAAATAGTTGGGGAGAGGGAGGGAGGCAAACCATGAGAGACTCTAGAATGCTGAGAACAAACTGAGGGCTGATGGGGGTGGAGGAGAGGGAAAGGGGGATGATGGGCATGGAGGAGGGCACTTGTTGGGATGAGCACGGGGTGCTATGTGGAAACCAACTTGACAATAAACTATTTAAGAGAAAAAAATTAATAAGCTATTTAAGCATCAAAAAAAGAACATTATGGTGGGGGCACCTGGCTAGCTCAGTTGGTAGAGCATGTGATTCTTAATCTCAGAGTTATGAGTTCAAGCCCCATAGAGTGAGGAGCCTACTTAAAATTTAAAAAAAAAAACATGGTAAAAAATTTTAAGTTTATTTATTTATTTTGAGTGAAAGAAAGAGAGAAAGAGAGCAAGGGAAGGACAGAGAGAGAGAGAGGGAGGGAGAGAATCCCAAGTAGGCTCCACACTGTCAGTGCAGAGCCTGTCTTGGGGCTTGATCTCACAAATCGTGAGATCATGACCTGAACCAAAATCAAGAATCTGATGCTTAACTGACTGAGCCACCTGAATGCCCTGTACGGTAGAATTTTTATGTGGTGAAATGTGGAGTGGAAATTTGAGTTTGAATAGAAAAAAAGAATGATTTAAAGTTTCCATTAAAGAAGAGCCTATTATTTATTTACTATTTATTATCTCTATATCCAACATGGGGCTCAGACTCACAACCCCAAGATCAAGAATTGCATGCTCTACCCACTAAATCAGCCAGATGCCCCTGTTCATGTATTTTTTAAATGGATAATTGTAGGTATCAAATTGCTAGGGTGTTTCATTCAACTGGATACATTTAAAATAATGACATAGACATTTATTTTTCAGTAGATGAACTTACAATATGTCAAAAATTAGAACCTTTACAACTCTTTAAACTTTGGATGAAGGGGTGGACTTCATCCAATGAGCCTGGGTGGCTCATTTGGTTAAGCATCTGATTTGACTCAGGTCATGATCTTGTGGTTCACAAATCTGAGCCCCCCATCAGGCTCTGTGCTGACAGCTCAGAGACTGGAGCCTGCTTCAGATTCTGTGTCTCCCTCTCTTTCTGCCCCTCCATCGCTCACACACTGTGTCTCTTTCTCTCAAAAATAAATGAACTTTTTTTTATTAAAAAAAATCTTAGGATGAAAAAGGTTAGCAGCCAACTAAAAAATGTGTCGGAAGTACATCATTTTCAATAAACATTTGGAGAGCACGCTAACAAAAAAGATTGAGTAGTGCCAGTTTAGACAGTGGAAGCTCTTCTATAAAACTATACTAACCTCCTGAAATGAAGAAATTAATTTCACCTTCTCCAGGTTCTGAGAATCTCTCAGAAGTCATGAAACACGTTTGAATGTAGTTATTTGAAGACTTGTGGAGTTTTAACCTGTGCTTTGTGGGCTGGGGACAAGGGGGAATATGGACGGTCACCATTCCATAGGGTTTGTGTCTCTATGCAAATTTCTGGGGTAAGACACTTCAGGTTCTCTCTTCCTGACCCCCAAGAGGTTAAAAGCAATTTCAACAGACCCTGAGGCCCTTTGAAATATCTCAGTGGTTTCCTCTTTGGCTCCCACAAAACAAAATGTACTAGTCAAAGGTTTGCTGAATTGAACTGAAGTCCCTAATTCCCTACATGGGACTGAAGTAAAACAAAACAAAACAAAACAAAACAAAACAAAACGATAACCAAGTTAACACAATCCACAAGGGTCTTAGGGCCAGAAGTTCTTGATTAAAATCCTGTTTTCAGCACTTGCCAGTTGGAGGAAGGTTTGAAAGTCATTTTGCTCCTCAGTGACATGGGGGATAAAAGACCTACCTCTTTGGGACCGTCAGGAGGATGAAATAAGGTGAAGTGCTGGGTACCGAGTCCATGCCCCCTACAGTATGCTACTTCCTTATTTTCTACCCCTGAGGTGGAAGGAGTCTGGGGTGGCATGGGCCACATACAGATCCTCCCACCAGCTTCCTTTCAAGCAAAGAGAAGGGATTCAGGAAGTCAACAGACAGCAGGTGGCTCAAAATGGAGCTGAGATCCAACCTATAATTGGGGTGAAGCTGCCTTTCCCCCTTTTCTCAGGCTTCCTAGACTGGAGGTAACCCAGGCTAAGTGCATACCTGGAGGTGTAGCATCCAGAGGCAACCAGCCCAAGAAACTACCACTAATCCTGCCGATAATGGCCCAGCTCCAATGCCTCCTCTCCTGGAAGGCTTCTCGAAACCTCCTCACTTTCTCCTTCTAGCTCTCCTCCCTCCTTCCTCTGAGACCCCCGTCACTCCATCCGTCCCTCTCCATGGGCAAACATCCCTTTCTCTCTTACGTTGGAGATTAAGGGCATAAGCTTCAGGGTCAGAGAGATATGGGCTATCATCCCAGCTGTGTGACCTGAGACACGGCACTTTACCTCTCTGTGCCTCAGTTTCTCTTTAGTAACTTGGGAGCCACGCATGTGGAGAGTAGGGTGGTTCAACACAATACCCCGCATGTAAATGATATCCGTTTTTGTGATCACAGATGTCTCCCTCTCAGAGTCTTGAGTTGGGCAGCTTTCTCTCCAAAAGCTTGTCACACAAAGTAAATAACAGGTAATCATGTCACTATTTTCAGAACAGCTGAGAGAGTGGGCGTGGGGCTCTCTCTCCCAGAATGGTGCCAACCCTCTCTGGTCTTCCTCACTCCATGCAAATCTCTCTCCAGTTCTAGATAATGACAGCCTGGAGTTTCCAGAGGCTGTGAAATGTCCAGCCACTGCCTTGCATAACCACAGAAACTGGGAACACTAGGTAAGGAAAGGCCCTCCCAGACCATTCATTCCAACAGCACACCCATTGTAAGACAGGCACACCAAGGGCCACACAGTGAGTCAGCACCCACTGGAGGTATGGTGAAGAATTCTAAAAATAGTCCCACCCCCTCCAATCGCTTTCTCCTTGCTTTGCTTTATTTTTTGTCATAACACTTTCCCCATCATGTCTTTATTCTCTTACTTGTTTATCATCTGTTTCCCCACCAGATGAAAGCTCTGTGAGAGCAGGGACATTTTCATGTTCATGGATGTATCCTTAGCAACTTGTCCAAGATCTGGCACAAGTCAATGTTCAGTAAATGGCTGCTGTATAGATAAATGAGTGAATGCCATTTGGATGTCTGTCCTTAGAGGCTTAGATACAGACATTCACTCATTTGCTCATCTACCCAAAAAACATTTGATGAACATCTTCTATGTGAGAGGTTTTTTTAGAAAACTCCTGGTGAAGGAGACACCGCCCTTGCTCTTAAGCAGCTCCCTGATTAGTGAACAGTAGTCACCAGTGGCTAAGGATCTATTAAATGCCAAGCTCTGGACTGGCAGCTTTACAGTCATCTTCTCTGTGTATGTGCAGCTCCGGCGATTGCAAAGAAGCTTGTCTCACTCCAGACTCCTTAAGAAAAGAGGACTTGACGCTTAGTAGAAGGATATAGGAAGGCTAAAGATTAAAATGGAAAGTAAGACATCAAGAACTGAGGTGACTCTGGGGTCTGGCCAACTTATCTCCAGCTCGTGAAGCCCGTGTGGTCTTTATGTGAGAGTGTCTCTTCTTCCTGGCTGAGTGCCTTTCTCTCTTTGACTGACTTGTTCTCTTTCTGGTTGAATTTGGGGGACAGTCAGTCTGATTGGCTTAGCCAATGGCCTTTATTGTCTCCCAGAGTGAGAGGTTTTAAGTCAAACTTCTTCTTGGATTACTAGTTGACCTCAAGGGTGAACATCATCTACCTTATACGGTACCCTGAGCAGAAAGTATCTTTAGTTAGGAGGAAGTGTTGAACATCATCCTCACCTTGACCTTGTGAAGTTGGTAGTGTTACTTCTATTTTACAGATGAGAAAACAGGCTTAGAGACAAGAAACGACAACAAAGCTGTAACAATGCTGCCCCAGAGGACCTTCAAACTCATGATTGAGAAATACATGCTGTTGCTGTTTGCCACTGAGAGTTGGGGTGGGGGGGTGTTTGTTATGCAGCAACAGCTGACTAATATAGGCTTTAAATAAGATTTCTCTGACCCAGTCTCACTATGTTGTTTCACTGAGTTTATAGCTCTGATTCCTGTTTCCCTCACAAAAACATTTTGAAGTGTCCAGTCCCCGAAGTAGCAGAGAGGAAGATGCTGGAAAAGAGACTGAGAGACTTGTCCCTGAGAACCTCTTGCATACAAGCTTATACTTCCCATCCAGTCCCCTACTCTGACAGATAGAGAAAAGCACAGACAATAGCAATCCCAACCATTCACAGAGTGCTGGGCAGTTCTTCAGAAATTTTGTCTAAGTTATTGCATTTATATACTCCAAACCATCCCAGAGGGGAGCCAGGGCTGGTGATATTACAAGCAGTTTGCAACTGAGGAAATAAAGCTGAGAGGTGAAGTGAGTTGCCCAGGTTACAAAGCCTCGTCTAAACCCAGATCCCTTGGTTTCTAGCCCTGGGCTCCTTCCATACACCCTATTTCCTCTGTGTCCTTGACAGAGACCATCATCTGAGCACTTGTCTATGGGAGGCATAGCACCATGGGACTCACATGCCTGAGCCCTGGGATTGGAGTGCAGCGTACAAAGCAGGACGCTTTGAACACCGCCCCCCCCCCCCGCCCCACTCCCTTACCAACATTTAGCTGAGTTCTCCTGTTCCTCCCAACTTTCCCTGTCCCTGAGGCCCCGTCCCCCGCTTCCACCCACCATCTGGGTCAAGGTGGAGACAGCGCAACTATTTTCTAGATGCCACAAAAATCAGAATCTGCTCTTTACAAACAGCAAAAGCTGTTGGTGCAGGAGAAATGTCACGGACCATTTGACTTATGACATGCGCCATCCACCTCCATCAGGGGTCTCTTTCCTCCTCTGATAAAGGAGAATCCTCACGTGATGACAGGGCTGTTACAAACACTGTCTCCTTGGCCGGGCACATCCTTGCCCTGGGTAACGCCACTCATCTTTCGGGCCTACTACTTTCACACCGCTTCCTCAGGGAGACCTTCCCCTGAGGCCAAACTGTCTTTCTGCCCAACTTCTTTTACATTGCTTCCTTCAGAGCATTCACCACAACTTCTATTTCTACAATTCAATTCTTTTTTTTTGGCTTTGTTGTGTATCTCCCAGGCTTGATCAGAAGCTCCCCGAGAGGAGGGACTTTGTCTGTTTCCTATACCAGATGCTAGCCCAGTGTCCGCAACGTAGTGAGCACTCAGTAAGTATTTGTTGGGTGACTGAGTGGATGAATCTGCTTTCCTCTTCCCATCCCTCCTGCCCACCCCCACCTGTCCACCACCCACAGCTCCCAGGGTTGTTGTAAGGTGGTGTTGAATTGTAAGCTGGAGGTTCTCAGGCAAGAGGGGATGGCCCTGGCCTCCACTGCTCCCTGTTCCTGCCACACTGGCTTTGCTATTTGGAGAATATGCCAATCTCATTCCTGCCTCAGGGCTTTGCATTTGAGTTCTGTCTCTCTGGAATGTTCTTTCCAGATATCCAGTTGGCTCCATCCTTCACTTCCATCCCATCTCTGCTTAAATGCCACCTCTTCAGGGAGGTCTTTGCTGACTGCCATTTCTAAAGTACTTCCTCTCACCCTCCCTCCTCCATTGCTCTCTACCCCTTTCCCCCCATTTTCCTTCATAGCACTTCTCACTATTTAATGTTGAGTTTTAGATTGTTGGTTTGTACTTGTTTATTGTCTGTGTCTTCCGTGAGACTACAAACTCTAAGAGGTCAGAGTTTTTCTCTTCATTTACTTTATTCACTTCCTGGCACATAGTAAGCACTCAGTGCGTATTTATCAAATGATTGATTGAATGCATGAATGACAAAAAGAAAGGTGAAAAAAAAACAGCTTTTCTTCTTAAAACAAAGCCCTGGATTCTTCAAGTCAGAGCAAGAAATAATTTCTAGGGAGGGACAGAGAGTATCGTATGTGGTGAGAGTCAGAAAACCCGGGGAGTGCAGCAGCTGTTTCAGAAAATCTCACTTCTCTTCCTCCTCCGGGGGTATCTCAGACCTGGTAACCAACGCCTGGAAACGAGTTCTTTGTTCAAGAGAAACAATGCCCGCAGAGGCCCAGCCACCTGCTGGAGTCCCTGGCAGCATTCACCCTCCATAGAGGATTTGCAGAAAAGCACTGACCATAGAGCTTCTTCCGCTGAGCCTCAGTTTCTTCATCTGTAAAATGGGGAAAATGTATATACAAACCTCCCTAGGGCTGTTGGGACAGAAGATCGTGTAGGTGAAAGCCCCGTGTAAATAGTAATGTCCCAGTGCATTTTCTACTATGCATTGTGAAGAGGTAGCATGTGGTGTCAGGTTAGCCTGGGGTGGAGTCCCAGCTCTACCACTCACTGGCAGTGTGGCCTTGGGTAAATGGTCTTCTTCCTCTGAGCCTTGGGTTCCTCATCTGTTAAGTGGGGCTGTTACTTGTGTCTACAATTCATAAGTTTGTTTTAGAAGTTAAGTAAGAAACAAATGAGATTGTGTAAGTGTCTGGCACACAATAGGGAACTCAGCAACATTCCTCAGGGGCACACACAGCCCCTGAGACACTCTGGGTAACAAAAGGTTCTTAGTCGGAAGGAGAAAACAGACAATGATGAGTTCTTTCTCTCCAGTTTCCCTTCTGAGAGAGGGGAAATCACTGGCCAGATCCCATGCGGAGGACAGGCAGCCAAATGCAACCTCCCACATGGAATTTCCGAAAAGTGTAGCACAGAGTTGCATAACCTGCCCCGTGTCTCTCCTAAAGTGTTTTCATCAAGCATTCCCTGAAAGGGATCACGTGAGCTGGCAGCCTAGGGAAGGAGGAAGGGAAAAAGGGAGGGAGTTGGAGAGCCGTGCAGGTGGGTGGGATTAGGAGAAGAAGGTACTGCATTTCCTGAACTCCTACTATGTGCCAGGAACTGGGCTCACTCTGTCTGACATCTACTTAGATTTCTGCCATAAATCTGAGAGACCAGGTGTTACCACTCCCGCATTCCAAGGGAAGAAATAATAACAATAATTAATATTGCTAACGTTTACATAACGCTGACTGCGTATCCGGTAGGGGGGTGAGGACATATTTGATCCTCAGGACAGCCTATGATATGGGTACTATTCTCATTGCCATTTTTATAGAGAAGGAAACTGAGACTCAGAAATGAAGACCTTTCCCCAAGGTCATCCAGCGAGATAGTAGCAGAACCAGGATTCGAACACAAGCAGGGCTCAAAGGCCACAGACCTGGTTGAGGACATTTCCCAAGGGATTTATGGGGATAGATCTGGAAAGTGATCCCAATAAGAGTCGACCTTGAACCACACTGGGAGTTTAGTGTGGAAGTGACGCAAGTGACCAAGTAACCAGAGGCACTCCTCTCGACCCAGAGGACAGTTTGTCCCAGCTTGTGGCTGTTTGTCATTCAGTCTATGACCTAAAGTTTAAAATTTCATTCATAAGTTTGGAACCACAAACCTAGCAGCGTGGGAAAGGCCCTTGGAGATCAGCTATTCTAGTCCAAACCCCTCAGATTACAGACAGAAAAAAACCCCTGAGGCCTAAAGAGAGCCATGGATACGGCAAGGTCACAGAGCAATTTTCTGTTAGGAGGAAGATTTGGTTTGAGGTCAATTACAGACCATTTTGTTCTGTAATTACCAAATGTTGGCTCAACCTCTGAATCACTTGGGGAGTTCTAAATATCTAGATTTCTGTATTCTGCTTCTAGAGATTCAGATTTTGGCTTGTAATAAGGCCTGGGAATCTGACAATATAGTATGTTCCTCAGGTGATTCGGATGGCATAAGGCAATGGACTGCATTCGGAAGTTGGAGTGCAACGCTCCTCTTTCATTTTGTAGTTTGGGATACTTAGACCGAGCATGAGACTCGCCCAAGGTCACACGGCAGGTCACTGGGGCCCTAGTTCAGGCTTTGTGATCTGAATCCAAAGCTCAATTCTTCTTCTCCAGGCTACCTGTGGTCAGATTCTCAAAATGGGCCAAGGAGGTTGGCCAAGGGAGTTACTGTGGTTTTCCCCAACCCTTGGTTTCCTTGTTGTATCCAAATTAAGACTCAGGTGCCCCATTTCCCAAGTTTTGAAGGCTGGGAGATCAAGAGCTGAGATCCTACAGGTGAAAGGAAAGTGCAATAGGCTGTCCCGCAAGCCCAGGGGTAGTTTCCCAGAGGCCAGCTCCAGGCTCCAGGAATGACGTCAGACTCCAGCTATTCAGGCCCTAAGCCTCAGGCTACCTGCATTTTCCATTTCAGGAGAGTGGGCAGGGAGGGCCTTCCCTCCGTGGGAGGTCAGGGAGACTGGTGGAGAGGGCCCAGCTGTGAAGTGAGGGGGGCCTGACTCAAGAAGCCAAACATTCTGGCACTTGGAAGGGAGACCAAGCTGCCTCCTGCGGGAACTAAGTAAAACCTCTCAAGCCCTTTTCCTGACCGCCTCACTCCCTTATTCACTTATTTCACTGCCCCTTATCTTTTTCTTCGGAAACGGTTATCTGGGTTTTGGAGTGAGGTGTCTTGGGTTTGAATCTCCACTCAGCTTCTTATGAGCTCTCTTATCTAAGTAGAGTCACGGCCCCTCTCTGAGCCTCCATTTCCTCACTTTTAAAAGAGAGATACTAATATCAACCTTCTCGGATTGCCAGGATGAAACAAGATCGTGATCATGTAGGTACTTGACAAACTTGACAAACAGAAGATATTTTTTCAGGAACACTAGATCATGCGAGTAATCAGTGGACCAGAGGGATTTGAATATATATTTGTTGATCTGAATTCAGGCACCTAAAAGAATGGTTGAGCTGGAAAGCACCTCAGAAGTCTTTGGGCCTTAATGACTTCCAAACTGGAGTCCAAGGGAACTGTTTACAATATTTCTAAATGATAAGGGAAGTCGCATACTTACTCTTGATAAAGTCTCACCTTTCTTTACTTTTGTCTGGAATTGTATCAACTCAAGGTGATAAAAATGATTATCATATGCTATACAGAAGTTCTGATTGGCAGTTACATGAGTCTTCTATAAGTTTTTTTAATGGGAAAATAATTAGTGGAGGGTAGACTGAATGTTGGCAAACAGTTAATCTTGTCTAACTCCTCATTTCATAACCAGGGAAGCTGGGGCTTTAAAGAAGGAAGTGGCTTTTTAATCACACAGCTAGTAGAGCTGGCACTAAAACCCAGATTCTTTTCCTGGAACCAGTTACTTCCTTTCTTTCCATTCTGGAGAAGGGGGATCTAGACTCCATGAAATTAAGGGGTTTTGATCTCCTGGGGCAGGAAGAACATGACTCATCAATTTGCTGTTATTCTTCCTCTGTTTTGACTCATTCAGCAAATATTTACTGACTGTCTACACTATGTGAACTCAGAAAAGGCGGAAAGAAAACAATCCTGGTGGCAAGGCAGGGCTAGAATCTGCTCCTTAGTTATGACTTCAGAATCTGGCCTATCTTCTATTTCAAATATGTATGTACATATAAATATAAACCGATTGCCCACATTATAAAACACTCACTACTTTGCCTTTCTAATTATTAGGTTGTGTCAGTGGGCAAGGACTATCCCATTCGTACGTGTCCAAACCTTGCTGTTACCCAGTAGCACGAAGTCAATGCTGCGATGTTGGCACGTGAATTCTAATCCTGGCTGGCACTAACTCTAGGTCTTCTAACTCCTTGAGGCAGCATGTTGCTTTCCTTTTCTAAGTCTTAATCAGCTGTAAAACAGGAACAGTGGCAAAATCATGTGTGGAGGAGCTGGCAGGTTCATTTTAAGTTATCCCAGACTTTACCTAGAAGACGGAATGTAGAATCAGCACTTATCTACTAGTTAATTCCTAACCATCTTTCCCTGCCTCTTGCCCACCCCGCTCCCTAGTCTCCTGGTTGCGCCCCTTCTCTCCAAGATTTCCCTGCAGAGGGCGCGCAAGCTCTACCGCTTAACGCGCCTCGCTTCCGTTCGCCTTCACTTTTCATATTGCGCATGTGCACTCTTCGCTTCCGCGAGGCCCGTGCCCGGGTTTAGGGGGCTCAGCCGAAGATTGCGCCCATTACGCCTGCGCAATCTCAGCCCCGCCCCTCCACCGCCTTCCCCGGAAACGCTTCTTTCCTACGCCGTCGGGGCTCGGCTTCTTGTCGCTGGATCTTTGCCTCTCTAGGCCGGTAGGGCTTCTCCTCCATGGTCCTGTCTGTCAGTGCTGTTTAGGGGGTCAGCCGGTGAGGCTGGGCCGCGCTCGGACACTTCGGCCCTCGAGTCCGTCACCGGTAAGTGGACTCCGAAGGAGCCTGAGGACGGGCGGGGCCCGAGCAGCCGGAATGGGCAGGATTTCCCCTTACCCTGGGAATGGGTCTGTCCGCCCCGCCCTCACCCCCACTCCCGGAATGGGCTCGTCCCCTCTCTCCCAGTCCCTCCTCCCGGGCGGGGCGGCGTTGCCATGGTGACGGCTCGCTGGCTGAGGCCCGGCGTGTGTCCTCGCAGGTGCCAGGGCGGCCCGCGGCCCATGGCGCGGCGGCGCTGACCCAGGCCCCGGGTGGTGGCCGGGCCCCGCGGGCCGGCATGGCGGGCCAGTTCCGCAGCTACGTGTGGGACCCGTTGCTGATCCTGTCGCAGATCGTCCTCATGCAGACCGTCTATTATGGCTCCCTGGGCCTGTGGCTGGCGCTGGTGGACGGGCTGGTGCGCAGCAGCCCCTCGCTGGACCAGATGTTCGACGCCGAGGTAGGGTCTCCGGGCCGGCGCGGGCGGAGTCTCGGCCTCGTCCGATGTGCTTTGTGGTCCGACACTACGGGGCTCCAGGCCTGGCTGGGCCACCATCTCACTTTGTGGTCCTGGAGAAGGATCTCATCTTTCTAAGCCTCAGGTGCTCAATCCATAAAATTTAATGACTGTTAACAGAGGCAGATTATTAGTACAAAGGAAGGGCCTGGATGTCAAGGAACAGCCTTGCGTTCCAGGCCACCTGATGCATCTCCTCTCTGACACTCTCGAGAAAGTGACTTCACTTCCCTGGGCCCCAGATTCTCAGGTGCCAAATTGGAGAGGGGGATGGATAAAAGAACATTCACGGAGGTATAATGGGAACTGCTTAGACTTTGGAATCAGGCCTCCGTTTGAATATCGCTTACCAAGTAGCTGTGTGATGTGGGCCAAGTGTTGCCCCCGCTGAACTTCAGTTCTCCTGTCTGCAAAATCACGAGACCAGTAGTGGAGAGAGAGGTCATAGACTGCAATGCAGAGAGCCTGTACTTTGGATTCAGAGAGGTTTAGCATCCAATCTAGGTCCAGATATACCAGCTGTGGGACTCTGGGCAAGTTGCTTCACCTTTCTGAGCCTGTTTTCTCTTCTGGAAACTGGGCAGAATAATTCTCAGCAAGATGTGACGAAGCCTCGAGACCCCAGAGGTGCCTGGGAAGATGAAAGTGCTTCATAAAGTCACGGTGGGCTATGAGATGTCTGCATCTGAGAGGCAGCTGTGGGGTATGGTAATAAGCACAGTTCTCAGAGCTGGGACATCTGGAATGGAATCTTTGCTCCTGCTGCTTATTCTCTGGGTAGCCCTTGGGCAAGGTATTAGGTTGTTGTGAGGGTAACAGGAGATCAGGAAAGTCAGAGGCCTTTGTAAGCTGAAAATGCTGGGCAGGTGCCTGGTGTTCAGTACTATTATATCAAGAGTGGTGCAAGTTGCACACACACTGGGTGCCCAGTAGTAGCTTCTAGGAGCCCCTGCCCTCCTGGGAAGGTCATGTGGGAATCCTGGGCTTTGCTGAAGAGCCATCTCATGCACACAACCTAAATTCTAGACCAGGGGTTGGCAGAGCTTTTCTTAAAGAGCAAGAGAGTAAAGGTTTTAGGTCTCAACTACTCAACTCTGTCGTCGTGGTACAAAAGCAGCCAGTGGCAGTACTAAGCAGGTAGGTATGGTAGCATTTCCATAAGATGTTATTTCCAAAACTAGGTGTCTGGCTGGCAGGGCCTCAGTTTACCGAACCCTGTAATAGAGCCTTATTCTTGCAGTTTACTGACTGTATCACATTGGGCAAGTTACTTCTCTGAACTTTTGCCTCTCCTCTGTAAGTCTCTTCCTGGCTGCCGTTTGGGGTCCGGTGAGGTACCGTAGTGGACGTCTTGTAGTGACAGTGCCTTGTTGGAAATAGGCTGACCTGCAGATGCGGGGGCCTGTTTTCTTTTGTGCTCTGGGAAGAATGCTTGTTCCTTAGGAGGTCCTGGAGCCTGGAGCTCTGCCAAGCCAAGTCACTTTTCCAGCATGTTTCCATTTGTGATTCCCCCTCAGATCCTGGGCTTTTCCACCCCTCCAGGCCGGCTCTCCATGATGTCCTTCATCCTCAACGCCCTCACCTGGTGAGTATCACCAGTTTTGCTCTCTGGCTTTTGGGGCTCCTAGCACTGGAACTAACTTGCTCAATTTGGACATGAGATAGGCTGGCACGTATTCCTGGGGCCTGGTGGACTCAAGTGGGTGGCAAAGGCCAGTTCCGGGACTGGCTCTGTTATAGGCCTCCTTCCCTCACTGTTTTGACGGAACTGGAAAGCGCTTACATCACTCTGCATGCTGCCTGTGGGGTGACCCCCATCTCAGATCACTTCCCTGTTGTGGAAGGAGGCGAGGAAGGGGTGGGACTGGGGGTCAGGAGAAGTCAGTTCTGTTCTTGGTCCGAGTGCCATTGGCCAAGTTACTTCCCTTCTCTCTGGGCTTTGGGCACCTCGCTGGTACCCTGAGGGGTTTGGGTTTGACTGGGTAACATTTAAGGTCACTTGTGACCATTGCCTGCCCTTTGAGAGGGAGTTTAGCGTACTAATTACGATCTCAGGCTGTAAAGGCAGACTCACTCGGCTTCGAATCTCAGCTTTCCACTAGGCTCGTGACTTTGGACGGGTTGATCTATCTAAGCCCCAGTTTCCTCATTGGTAAAATGAGGGGAATAATATTACCCATCTCATAGTTTTAAGGGTTAAACGAATTCAATCGTGGGAAATACTTAAAACAGCACCTTGCTCATTACTATTCTAGACCTCACACTGGAGACTGACAAGGGGTGGGCTGACTATGACCTGAATTTGGCTCCTAGACTACGCTCTGTTTTACCATCCCCCAACTGGTGTTTAAAACATTTTTCCACTGAGTTGAAAAGTCAGGATATTTTACCTAAAAGAAAAAAAAAAAAAATCCAGATTTCCGGCTTCTCTTGGAGAATGGGAAGATCGATTGATCCCAGGCCAACTCTCCAGCACGAGGATTTGCCGAGCTGCAGGCCGCTGCAGTCCCCACTTTGGATTGCCCGTGTGTGCTTCAGGGTGCCGCAGTCCCCACCAGTCCCTAGGATTCCTCTGAGTGACAGTCGCCATTTCTCATCAAGCTTGTACTTTCGGTTTTCTTCTACCCAGCCCGGTTCCCTCCCCGCTTTACCTGCCGGCTCTCTCTAGGCATCTGATAGTGGAACCCTCGCTTCACACTTCTCTTGCTTGCTTCTGACCACTGTGCTGTTCTCCTAATTGTCCCTACTCCCCAAATGATCTAAGGCCAGGACAACCCAGTGACAACTCACTGCCCTCCTCTCCCCACAGTGCTCTGGGCTTGCTGTACTTCATCCGGCGAGGGAAGCAGTGTCTGGATTTCACTGTCACTGTCCATTTCTTTCACCTCCTGGGCTGCTGGTTCTACAGCTCCCGTTTCCCCTCGGCGCTGACCTGGTGGCTGGTCCAGGCCGTGTGCATTGCGCTCATGGCTGTCATCGGGGAGTACCTGTGCATGCGGACGGAGCTCAAGGAGATCCCCCTCAACTCAGCCCCTAAATCCAATGTCTAGAATCGGGTCCTTTGGACACCCTGCTGGGCACTTGGGCATCCCTCCCTCCCCGACACCTTGGGCTGTTCAGACTCTCCAGGCGAGGTCCAGCCCAGGTCTGAGAGGGACCCTGGAAATGTGAAGTCTTGTTGGTGCGGGAGAGATAGCGAGGCCGTGTCAAGAAGGCAGGTGGCTGTTGGGACCGCAGCTGCAAGGATGGCCTCTGCCTGCTGGAGCGTTGCTGTCTGGGAGGTCAGCGAGGGGACCTCTTTCGGGGTAATGGCAGAATCGGAACCATGTCATTCTTGAACCACCATACCTGTCACCAGCCTGTTATTTGAAAAAAGAACCAAATCAAGGATATCTGATTGGAGCAAACCACTGTTCTAGTCACCTGTCTCCCCTCCCCCGGGACAACTGTTACTTTTGCCATGTTGCCGAACCACAGCTGTTCTGTTTGGAGAACCACTTGGTTTCCGGATCCCTAGCCACAGAGAGGCAGAGGTGCAGAGTGTTAGGCTGCCGTCACAGAGAGGACGGCAGATGGAGGCATCAAGCACAAGGAAAATGCACAACCTGTGTCCTGCTACACGCATGTGTGTGCACACCCATGAACCCGAGACTGACTTTCTTCCAGTTCTCTCCGCTGGGTCCCCACCTGCTTCCAGCCTTCAACAGAGCAGGCCATAGGGCCTGGAGAAGAAGTCCCGGCATCGCTCCTGGTCTGCCCCCCACCATAGAGCCACTGCCTCTTCTCTAGGAACGACTAGGCAGCCCCGCTCCCACTGAGCCTCCCTTCTGGCAGTAGTTCCTTTTCCCTGCCTCGCTGGGAATTCTGCAGCGGGAAGGGTATGACGGGCGCCGAGAGATGGGAGGCCCGGCCTTCCAACTTGAGCTATGCTGGGAGTGCTGAGGGAGCTAGGAATTTGCTGCTAAGATTTTTCTTTGGGGTGGCCTGCCCTCTGTTGGGGCTTGCAGCTGTCCCTCCTGTGTACATAAATACAGTATTTTCCGTTGTTCTGCCTGTGCTTAATGCTTTGTAGTGCCGCAGCTGGGCCGGCGGGAGACCCGCACAGTCGGACGGGGAGCTATAACGAATGATCAGGTCACTTTCTCTCCTAGACCACAGATTATTATTCCATTCAGTTAAAATTCTAAGTGCGGGGAGCTCCTGTGTCCCATTTCCCTCCATCTGCAGCCTCCTCTGCTGTGTCTTGGGTGAACTGCCATGACTCAGTGTCCTTTCTCTCTTGCCAGGCATTTCTGAGTGTGTCCCGTGGAACACACTTGGTCTAGACCCACTCGTGTGTTGTAGCCATCAGCATTCCTCTCTGGGTCCCCCAGAGCCTGCCCTGGAGCAGTCAGCTTGCAGCTCACGGTCTTCACTAATGGGTTTTGCTCTCTGCCCGGGAAGCCTTTCTAACTTCCTGGCCCCCCACGTCCTGCAGAGAAGGGAGGGGAGGCTGTCAGGATGAAGGCTTAAGAGTGAATGTGCCTGGGTGGAGATGGGGAAAGGGCTAGGGTGAGGCGCCTCAGTCACTCGGTGCTCAGGCCAGGCTGGAAGGGAGCAGCTTGTTAATGGGACTCGGATCCTGGCCGCAGGGTCCAGGAGGTAAGACCAATGGGGAAGACTCCCCTTGGGTGGGTGGATTTCTCCCAGACACTGCAAACCATGAAGGCACGTGGCTGATGTTATTTCGGGAAGGGCACCAGAGCGCATGTCATGTGGCCGCTGGCTCCCTTGGTCAGCTCTGGGTGGCTGCCCCCGCTGGGTTGGCTCACCTCTCTGGGAGTTTCCTTCAGAGTCCTGTGTCTGTTTTTCTGTGCCTGTTCTTCTGCATATCTCCTGTAATGATGAACCTTTGCCCCTTGAATGGTAATTTGGTTTTGCCAAAGTTTGCCAGAAGTCGGGAGCCAGTTTCTTTCCTCTAACAATACAGTGACTGAGCTGAATGACAGTTGGGGGTGAAAAATACGTAACCTTAATGAAATTGTTACGATTTCTAAAGTAACAATAAAAGCAGTGTCTAGAGGCAAGTCCTGGAGAGAACTGGGCAGTGGCAAGAACATGTCTGTCATTTTAGTAATAAGGAGCTGTGCTTAATAGATGTCCAGCCGTAGGCTCAGTACTTTACATGGTGCTCACTTCATCTTCACAGCAACACTCGGAAATAGGAAGTATCGTCTCTATTTTACAGATGAGGAAACTAAGGCATTTGCCCAAGGTTATGTGTTAGGAGCTGGCAGACCCAGGATTTGGGCTCCGGTTCTGACAAGAATCTCATTCTGAAGACATTAATAGTTAAAGGACGTGCAAGTCTGTCACTTTATAATTATACCTCTGCGTCCTGCTGTATTGTTTCAAATACAAAGGATATGTAGCGCTTTGTTAACATTGTGAGCTTTCTAGGAAAAACTGGTAGACAGTGTATTAAATATGGCCACATTTCCAAACGAACAGATAACTGCGGGAAATGTTTTTATTTCCAGAGGGTAAAGTTACCTCCACTCAGCCACTGAGATGGTGTTCTCTCTTGACTTTCTAGCGGTCTAAAGTCTGGGCCTCTCTTCCTCCCCACCCCCTCCCCCGCCACTTCCCAACTTCCATTTGGAGAAGAGAAGTGGAGACTAGTACATAGGAGGTGCTCAGAATCATGTATGACCCAGAAGGAAGATGGGAATGGAGAAAGGGATGTCTAACTCAGAGGGTGCCCCTAAACCCCTAGTTCTAGGTAGCTCTTTCCAAATCAGCTAAATGGGGGCCGGGATGGCAGCCAGCAGGTGGGGTGCGGTGGGGTGGGAAGCTCCAGGCACCCGGGAATCCCATGAGGTGCACAGCCCCCGCGGAAGCAGAGTTTCGTAGACGGCACAGTGACTCTCAGGTCAGAGTGGCCTCCTCGGGTAGTCCCCAGGGCCAGTCGTGCACAGGCGTGCTCTCCTCCCTGTATCCGGAGCACAAGGAGCACAGAGCCTTGGGCACGGGAAGTGGGGGCAGATTCGGGGCAAAAAAGAGGCCCTCTGTGGAGAGGGAATTAAAGCCCTACTTGAAGGTTTCTGTAGGAAAGTAGCAACTGGTGGTGAAAACAGCACTGAGCCCCAAGTGGGTAGAGATTGCAGAGTTTGGATCCCTGTCCTGCCACTCCCCAGGCAAGGCAGAATTGTAGGGGCCGAGGCTAGATGGCTTCAGAGAGCCGCACCGGAGTGCGGGGTGAAGTCTTGGGTCACATTACTAGCCGTGAGGCTTGGATAAGCTGTTTAACCTCCCCCTACCGTAGTTTCCTTGTCTGTAAAATGAGAATAAGATACACCTCTCTGTGTTGTGAGGATTCAGTGAGATAGGTGTAAAGCATTTAGCCAGTGGCTGGCATCCAGAAATCTAAGCAGTTACAGTGACTGGGCCACTGCCCCGTCTCTCCTCCTTTTACAGAGGAGGCACCTTTCTTCCCAGCCTCAGCGTTTTCAGCTGTTAGACGTGGGCATAGGCTTGCCCGTGATGGGGGTGTGCCTCCCGAGCACTGTGTTCCTGTGTGCCATGCACTGCAGAGTGACCTATTCTCACTTGGTCCAATGAGCGAGGCACCATTATTTCCCCATTTTGCAGACAAAGAAATTGAAGATCAGGAGTAAACAACTTTCCCTGGCAGAGCAGAGCTGATGAGGCCTCAACAGCCTCGTCCTCTGCACCTCCCATCATGTTTCGTGGCAGGTGGTCCAGTGTAGGAGATGGACAGTCTCTGGAATCTAAAGTGTCATTATATCCAAAGGTTGTGAAAGTGAACCTAAGATTGGCTTTTTTAACAAGCAGCTAGTTACCTTAAGTAAGTGCTCATGCGTGAGAAACAAGGGGCTGTATGTTGGCACAGGGCCAGGAAGAAGGCAGGAAAAAAACGACAGACATTTTGCTCAACACCCTACAAACTTGCTTCACCTACCTGAAGCCTGATTTGCTCAGAGCCCTCTGGAATGGACATTAGTATCCCTATTTTATAAAAAGATGAAATAGGCTCAGAGAGGTCATGTGACTTCTTAAAAGTCACTCTGAATCTAACACTCTAAAGTTAATTTTTCTCCCAGTTAACTGGTAGGGAGCCATCTCTGGGGTGGTTTGTGATCTCTGAGATCTGTTGCACCTCCTGCCCCGCCAAAAGCAGGATCTAACTGAGCCCAGAAGAGAAGCCTCAGATTGAAGTGGTCAGGCACAGGGAAGGGTGGTAAGGGGACGGACCGACTGTAGGATTGTGGGAGGCACGTTGCCGGAGTCCCAAGTGCCTGCATCCTTGCCTCCCCGCCCCCACCCCGGCCCCCAGCGGTGCCCTGCACACGACGGATCCCAGCCTCAGCACACAGGCACAGTCCATCAGATGGCTGACCCCGGGCCCAACTCTGGCTCCCTGTGTGGCAGCGCGGTAGCTGCCAGTCTTGCCCAGGCCCACGCCTTCCCCACTTGGGGCTCCCTGGGCGGGCTCCCACGAGGACTAGTGCAGGGGGTCCCCAGCACCGTGTGTTTGGGTTGAGAGCGCGCTGCCCTGATTGCCTGCGGACGGCGTTCACGGACAGATGGGACAGACCTCCAGGCGAAGGTTGATGAAATAGAAGGGGTTTGGGGGGAAAGATCGAGTGGGGGTGATTTTTGAAGACTGATGGGATTGAGGATGTCCAGCAAGAGAACCGAAACGGCGACGACACAGGAAGTGGGCCGGAGAGAGACAGCTTGGCGTGGAGGTTGCGGGATGGAGGCGGCGTGGGGAGTGGCTACTTAGAGGTAGGGGAGGCGGGAGTGGGGATCGCGTGGCGTCCAGGCACCGGCTCTCCGACCGAGCTGGGCGGCACGGAGCAGCCCCGCCGCGCCGCCGCCCAGGGCTCCGCGGTCCGTTTTGTGGGGTGCAGGCCCGCGAGGCCCGCTAGAGGGGAGCGCTGGGGCGTAGGAGGGTGCAGGCGAGCGGGTCCCGGGGAGCCCCTCCCATCCTTCGCCCGCCCTCCGCATCTGGGCCTCGCGACCACGCCCTGGGGCCCTCCCGGGAGGGCTCTGCGCCCCTCGGTCGCTGCGCTGCCTTCTTGAGGGTGCCACATGGCGCAGCCCGCCTCTACGGGAAGATCCCCAGAAAGCCCCGGCTCCCTGGGTTTTCCTCTCCCCAACTGCGTGTGCAGGGCTATGGCTCCTGCAGACGGAGGGCGACACGGGTTTGGGACGAAGCGTGGGCATGTCGTGTCACGCGGGAGCGGTAGAGAAGTACGACTCTGGGCATGGCTGGGTGCTTTCCGTGACCCAGGCTGGACACATTTCGAGGCCCAGTTGCTGCCCATTTGTTGACACCTGACGCTGCAATAACCGGGGCGCAATGCACTTGAATAGGGGCTGGATGCCCCCTTGTGCTTTTTGCTTTCTTCCGAAGATGGAATGGGAGGAGCCAGCAGTTCTAGATTGGAGTTCGGTCCCCGCCCCCGCCTAATGGTGTGCGCCTGGCCAAATCACCTTCCGTTTCGGAGTCACAGTTTCCTCATCTTGACTTGCAGTGTCATTGTGACGTACCTGTCACCCGGAAAACACCCGACAGATGTTCCCATTCTGTGACTTCATAGAGTGCATCCTTCCGGAGGCCCGCGCACAGAGGTGGGGAGGGGTGCAGCTCGCTGGCTTCTGTGTGCCACGTTCTAGACTGACTACAGGGGCCCGGGAATGGGGTGGAAGAAACGCAAAATCGTGATGCACATCTTTCCCTCTCCACCTCCGCCGAGGGCCTCTTTCCTCCATCCTTTCCAGCCCCAAACAGGAAGAGCTGGTGGTAATATTCTTCAGTTCCCTATGGGAGATTTTATTTGTAGACTCGTGAATTTTCCCGCCCACCCCTCCTGCTCAGATGATTTTGCCATCTCCGTTGTCGCCTCACCCCTCTGGCTCCGGTCCAAGGCCACACCACCTGTGAGCAGAGACCTTGGTGTTAGGAGCTAAGACGGCCGCTAGGAGGCGCTGCCGCCCCGGGAGAGGCCTGAGGGACCAGGGCACCGGAAGGCCAGCAGGTGGGGGTGGTTGGTGGGAGTTTTGCGAAGGGGAAGCCTCCCTGTCGGCTGGATCCCCAAGCCCATCACGCCTTCCTCTCTTGGGACCTCAATTGCTGGAGTATTTTTTCTTTTCTTTCTTTTTTTTTGCTAAGGAACTTTTTGTTCAGAGTCAATCTTATTTGAAGCAGGAATAAACGTAACAAATGTGGGTGATGGTTTGGTCTAAGAGAGGAAAGGATACAGCAGAGATCTACTTGACTGCTCCCCCTCCCCCCAACATTTGGAAATCCCTGAAGTCCCTTACTGGGACTCCTGACTGAGACTCTGGGCCATAGCAGTTGTGGACCCTCCTGAGGCCTCCAGGCAGTGAGATGGCGCTCCTCAGAACCCCCCTTCCAGTGCCCCTCCCCAGAGCTCCTACTTAGATCTTGAGAGGCCCCAGCCTAGCCCTCTCCCAGCCGTGTGGCCTTGGTCAATGGCTCCCCCCACCCCCGACTCTCTGGGCACAAAGAAGGAGCCCCCCAGCACTGCTGGCCACAGTCCCCAAGAGTCTGGGCCTCTGCCGCTGGGACCCAGCTCCAGGCCTCCCTTGGGCCCATGCCTCACACTGGCCTGGCAGTGGTGTCGTCACACTCTGTACACGTGGCACATGGGCAGCTCTAGTGATGCAGAGCAGAAGCGGGTGCAGCAGCGCTTGACCCAGCGCAGGGTTGACGATCGGCACATCACTCGAGGCCCCGGGACATGGATTCGTGTGGGCAGCCCCTCAAACCAGACCCACTGCTCAGCTGCCTCGGGCTGCTGCTTGTCCCCCGCGGGAGTTTTGTGCTGGTAGGTCTTCAGGAAGACGAGGCGGAGGTCTCCGTTAGGCGACTGCCTTCCCTGGGCTCCGGGGAAAGTGGTCAGGTCGTGATCCTTCGATGTCCTTGGGAGCTCGGGCTCCACCTTCTCTTCACTCTGGGGCACAGCTCCGGATGACTGCTGTGCCTTGTTCGTCTCCTCCAGCTCCAGCTTGAGCTCCCCTGTGGGCTGTGATTTCCTGGATTCTGGTGTCTCCTCCAGGCACGTGGCCCCTGGGAGCTCTTCATTCTCTCGTATCACCGTCTCGCAGACATTGCTGCTCCTGGCAGGGGGAAGGAATACAGTCAGCAGAGCGGGACTTAGGCCCTGACCCTCCAGCCCTCAGAGAGCTGCTGTGCGGCCAGCTCAGGGGGCAGAGCTAGAGAGGACCAGAAAAGAAGCTGCACCACCGGGGGATGTGGCCGGAGGCGTGGGATGTGATAAGGATTGGCGAAGGGCCGGGAGAGCTTGGGAAGGCGCGAGGCCGGGACTGGTGGTTAGGACCCCGAGGACTGTATGTTGTCTGCATGGGCCGCTGGCTAGAGTTCTTCCTTTCTGGATTGCAGGTGACGGGATGAACGAGTCCAGTGTTTTCAAATTGTGTTCCAAGAAACCTAAGCTTCTGAGGAGGAATCTCAAATGCCCTCTCCATCCTGGGAGGGGCAGGGTGAGGCAGGATACCTTTCCCCCCAACAACACAGCTGGGGCTTGAAGAGAGGTTCTGTTGCTTTGCTTTAAAACTACGGGACGAGATAGGCCTGGCCTTGCCAGCTCCGTGTTCCCTGATTGCTGGCATCTAGGAGGCCAGAGTGAGGAGCCCAGGGAAGGGGTGTTAACCAGAGGTATTCAGTGCTAGCAGGAGACCCTCCCCTAGGGCGTCTATAATAGATTGGGTCCTCTGCACAATGGCAGCCCTGTCCTAGCCCAGAGTGAGGACTCAGCCTCAAGATAGTGACAGTACTGTTAACAGCCACCATGGTGGCTTGAATGCCCACTACATGCCAGGCCGAGGACTCTCATACAAGTCCCCCAAAGCAGGGGGCAGTGAAGTGGCTGAGTGGCTTGGCCAGCACAGGCTCTCAAGGTCGACAAACTGGACTTCAAAAAAATTTGCTTCTGCCTCTTGTTATTGGGGCAAGAAATTTAACCTCTCACAGCCTTAGTTTCCTCATCTGTAAAACTGGGATAATTCTGTCTACCTAACGGTGAATAATTAAGTAACTGGGAAATGCTTGTGAAGTGCTTAGCATATAGCTGGCACTCAGCAGATGCCTAATGTCAACTTTCTTAATATTCTGATGTGATTTATGAGGAAGCCAAGCCTTACTAATATGACTGGTCTGCAGGTGAATCTCCCTGCATTGTGTGGGCTTGAGGGTGAGGAGGATGAGTGGCCCCTCTTGCTTCGGTGGTACCTGGGCTGGTGGTTAGTCCCATAACTGGGTGGTTGTGACCATGATTAGGACAACAGCTCTGATATCACACAGGAATGGCTTCAAATCCTAGTTCTGACACGTACCAGTTCAGGTAGCTGGGACAAGTCACTTTATCTCCTGAGCCTCAGCTCCCCGTCAGTAAAATAGGGCTAATAGATACCTTTCTCACAGAGCCTTCGTAAACATTAGGTTTTCCTAATTCCTTAGCATAGATAGATTATGCCTGTTCCTAGTAAAGATAGCTGTAGGGTCTGTGGTGGGGGCGGGTTGGGCCGAGCTCACCTGGCGGAGATCCCAAGGATTTTCGGAACTCTGAGCAGTGAATTCCAACACCTTTTGGCCAACTTATGCAGTTCTTGGATCCGGGGGTTCGAGCTCTTGAGCAGCTTCAAGAGCGACAATTTTTTAAATACCTGCCAGGGTCGAGAAACAAGGGAAAGAGAAGCTTCAGCTTTCTATAGCCTCCCGCAACCCACCCAGACTTTGGCTCAACTCGGCACAGGGCTGGGCCTGGTAACTTCTGGGTCACTAGAAGCCTGGCCACTAGGAGGGACCAAAATGGGGCATCTCACCATCTTAAGTCGGTTCCGCTTAATTGCTTTGCTGACAGGTTGCAGTATCTTGTCCTGTGGTTCTTCATCTTGTAACTGAGAAAGAAAGAGAGAGAGAGAGTGAGAGCATTAATATAGGAGGAATCCCTCTGAACACCTCCACTATGCTTTTCCATTTGGCTGAGCATGGTTTGACCAATCTTAGACTGGGATTTTTGTCTTGGTTTGGGGGCAGAAATGGGGAGACCGTTTTAACTCTCCTGACTTCTCTTCACCCTTCACCTCTCCCTTTCCACCCCCAGGCTGGATGGCCCCTGCTCTGGGTGTGGTTGGACCCCCTCTGTCTACTCCCAAGTCCAACCTTGGAAACCATTCTATTCTTGGACCTCTTCCTTGCTGATGGACTCATAGTGGGGCTGTGAGGCCTCAAAGACAGAGGGAGCAAGACTGGTATCAGGCACCACCTGCACCCTGCCCCTCTCGGTTCGGCCAGCACTCAGGCTGGCCATCAGGAGGGCTGGGCTGCAGCTTATAGTGGGGAGGGGGCTGTGACATCACTGAAATTTGTGACAGCACCAGGGCTGGGTCTCCAAGGAGTATGTGTGGGGCCGGGGTGGAGGGTGAGGACGAATCTCCCATTTGTGGAAAAACTCAGTAGGTGCCAGGCGGAGGCATATATTGTCAACACCTCCCTGTGAGGTAAGAGAATTGTCTCCTCTTTTTAAATAAAGAAGCCAAGGCTCAAAGGGGTTAAATAATTAACTCAATGCCACACATCTGGATAACGGTGGAGCTGGAAATTTAAGGTCTGACAGTCAACGCATAGAAACCAAGGGTTCCCAAATATACGCCTCTGTTCTTTCCTGTCCTATGTTGACCGCACACCTGCTACATGTCAGGTGTTGTTCTAAGCACTGGGATAAAAGAGCTTACATTCTGGTGGAGGGGAAACAAAACAGTGTGCGTGCTTGTAAAGCAAATGTGTTTATCTATCTGTGTGTGTGTTTATTATAAATTCTACAGATAGAAATATAAAATAATAAAATTCTACAACACTCTTTATTGTAAATTCCAAAGAGCCAGTTCATTCTTAACTATGCTTTTCTTGGATTTTCTTGGATTTTGCCTAACCCCTATCCATAGCCAATCAGTGGTTGTTATGGATGGACCCATGTAGCGCCAACATAAATGGTGACATTTTCAGGAGGAAGAAAGTAAAAAAGTGAAAGAATAAAACTGTTGGAATTTCACTCATTCATCAATGACATATCAGCTTATTCGCTGTATTGGATCAGAGTTTTCAAATACCGGAAGTATGTTTTCTCAATTTTTTTTCATGTGTGTGCTCTTTACAATGTACTAACTGAAGACAGAACCTATGTGGTTATATTTAATTGCATTATTAATGTCTCCTCTGTTAGATGTGAAGGGTAGACCGTGGGTCGGCAAAATTCTTCTGTAAAGGGCAAGACAGTAAATATGTCAGGCTTTGCAGGCCATATAGTCACACCTGCTCAGCTCTGCCACTGTAGGGTGAAAGCAGCCACAGATAATATGCAATAAGTAGGCATGGCTGTGTTGCAATAAAACTTTATTTGCAAAAATAGTTGGGCTGGATTTGGCCATGATCAACCCCTGGTGTAGACAATCAACAGAATAAGAAATCAAACCTGATTTATAATGTACCTGTGTTTTGGGTGTAAATACTCCTAGGGGTGAATTCAAGCTGTCAATGGGCTGTCATTGAATACAGAACTGAATGGAAATATGTAGTAGCGTACAATTATATATTTCTACAACTGTGAAGACTCAAGAACATAGATAATAAATAGCTAAAGTTAGCAAACAATTAGGAAGTGATGAGTTTGAGCGTTTTTTGCCTTTGTTTTTAATATAATTAATTTAATTAAGTTTGTATAATTGGATTTTTTTTAATGATGGCTAGGCTTAACAACCAGCCAGCAGAGTTTGTAAACGTGTAATGGGCTTTTGCAAGCCCTTATGAGTCAGTTCTAGCACACCACTGTCCTGTCAGAGGGAAATAAGTGTGGGGAGAAAAGTAGGGCAGAGGGCAGTGGGGGAGCAAAGGTAGAATGTTTGCTATATTAAAATCCACCAACCAGATCAGATGTGAGCAAAGACCTGAAGGAGGTGAGGGAAGGGGAGACTAGTGGTGGCAGGAAATGAGGGCAGGGAGGGGGCTGTGGTAAAGAGCAGGGAGAGACGAAGGCTGCTCTGAAGGGTCTGCTTAGCTGGCCACATCAGTAACTGGAAGAGCCTGTGAAACACAGCTTCCCGGGGAACCACCCATTCAATTGGCCAGTCTGATACCCTAAAGTTAGAGAAAGAAGGACCATGTAAGCCTAATTCAAGCCAAAGAAAAATAATAAAAATTAGAGCAGAAATCAGTGAAATTGAAAACAGGGAAACAGTAGAGAAAATCAATGAACCCCACAAATTGTTCTTGGAATAGGTAAATAAAATGAACAGATCTGGATCTCTAGCCAACCTAACCAAGAAAAAAAAGAAGACACAAGTTATCAATATCAGAAATTTCAGAGGGGCCACCACTATTGATCCCAGGGACATCAAGAGGATAATAAAGGAGTATCATGAACAACGCCATGCCCTCAAATTTGATAACTGAGATTAAATATGTCTATTGTGTTGTGTTGTGTTGTGTTGTGTTGTGTTTCGGCACTGTCTTTGTCTAGGTTTGGTAATATTAAGCTCCTACAATATGTTGAGAGGTGTTCCTTCCTATTCCCTTTTCTGAAAGAGATAGTATAGAATTGGTATTAATTCTTCTACTTAATTCTAATAAATGTTGGGTGGATCTCTCCAGTGAAACCACCTGGGCCTGGATATTTCTTTTTTTTTTTTTTTTTTAAGAGGTGTGTGTGTGTTGCATTTACTACAAATTCAATTTCTTGAATAGTTATAGAGCTATTTTTATGATCTATTTCATGTTGGGGGAGTTTTTGCAGTTTGTACTTTTTGAGGATTTAGTCCTTTTCATGTAAATTGCCAGATTGATGTGTGTAGAATTGTTCTTAGCAGTCCCTTATTATCTCTTTAATGGCTGGGAATCTGCAGGGATATCCTCTGTTGTACTCATGAAATTGACAGTCTTGTTAGAAGTTTGTCAACTTTATAGGTCTTTCCAAAGAATCAGCTCTTTGTTTCCTTGATTTTCTATATTGTTTTTCTATTTTCAGTTCTTTGGAGTTTATTTTGGCTCCTCTGATTCTAGTTTAAGGCAGGAGCTTAGATTATTGGTTGGAGGCCTTTCTTCCCTTGAAAGTAAACATTTAGTGCCATAAATTTTCCTCCCAGCATCCAGTTAGCTGTGCCCCACAAATATTGATACTCTGTACTTTCATTCAGCTAAATTTTTAAAAATTTTGTTGAGATTTTTACTTTGACCCATAGATTATTTAGAAGCATGTTGTTTACTTTTCATGTGTCTGGAGATTTTTTTTCTATGACCCTTCTGTTACTAATTTGGACCTATTTGATTCCACTGTGGTCAAGGGAATACACACTGTATAATTTGAAATCTCTTTAAATCTTTTAAGTCTCTTGAGGTTGTTTTTTATTTTTTCCTTTCTTTCTTAACGGTATTGTCTGTTGGGGTGAATATTCCATGGGCCCTTGAAAAGAATGTGTATCCTGCTGTTGCTGGGTGCAGTATTCTCTAAATGTCAGTGAGATCCTTTTGGCTGATGGTTTTGTTAAGTTCTTATAAATCCTGCTGTTTTTCTGCCCAGTATTTCTATCAGCTGTTCAGAGATGTGTGAAAGTCTCCAACTCTGATAGTGTATGAGTCTATTCCTCCTTTCTGTTCTATCAGTTTGGTGCCTATACATTTAGGACTGTCTTCCTCCCGATTTGACCCTGTTATCGTTATGTAATGTAACCTCTTTTCCTGGTGATTTTCTTTTATCTGATATTATCCAATATTAAGATGGCAGACTCTGCTGTCTTTTGACTAATGTTGGTATGGCATATTTTTTTCCAACCTTTTACTTTCAACCTACCTATGTCATTATATTTGAAGTGAATTTCTTGTTGATGGCTTATAGTTGGGTCGCATTTTTGTATTCTGTTTTTCAGGTCTCTCACTGTTAAATGACGTATTTAGGCCATTTCCAGTTCACATAATTATTTATGCCTTAGTGTTTCCATTTTGCCATTGTATTTTCTGATTGTTCCCTCTGTTTTTCATTCCTCTGTTCTATTTTCCACACTTCTTGTGTTACTTGGACATATTTTAGGATTCCATTTTTTAATTTATCTATGGTGTTTTCAAGTGTATCTCTTTGTGCAGTTTTTAGTGACTGCTCTGAGGTTACATTATACATACATAATTTATCACAGTCTACATGAGTCACAGTATTGACATCTTGCCACTTCCAAGTGAGGTACAGAAGCCTTCTGTTGAGGTCTTTACTTTCCCTTTTATAATGTCTTCCATACTTCCTCTGTACACTGAGAACTACATCAGACAAGGTTATATGTTATAACTTATACTTCAACCATCAAATATAATTTAGAAAACACCAGTGGGGAAGGATAGTCTATTATATTTACCTATAGTTCTATTCTTTGTTCTTTCTTCATTCTTGATGTTTTAAGTTTCCTCCTTTTACCATTTCCTTTACATTTGAAGAACTTCCTTGAGACATTCTTTAAAGTAATCCCTACACCCAACCTGGAGCTCAAACTTACAACCCTGAGATCCAGAGTCACACACTCTGCCAGCTGAGCCAGCCATTCTTTAGGGTAGGTCTTCAGACAACAGATTCTCTCAGTATTTCTTTCATTTGAGAATGTCTTAATTTCAGCTTCAGTCCTAAAGGGTCTTCTTGCTGGGTATAGCATGTCAAAGATAAATTAGTTAAGGTAGAAAGGACAGATTTTGATCATTAATATATTCTTGTAATAGGGAAAAGAATCCAGTGTGAACTGAATTCAACTTTAATTTGTACAGAGATGACTTAGCATCTTAAAGGAATTCGGGAATAGGGAGGGGGTGAGTGAGGGCTCTGTAGAGCCAAGGAAGTGAAAATTTACAAAAAGCAGAAAGGGGGTATTGGTCCATGTGAAACCTGTCTAGGTTTGCTAACTGACACTATTGAAGTTAGGTTCCTACACTTCCACAAAAGATGCGTATATTGCTGTTGGGAGACAGGGGTCCTACAGGGGCCCTATATTCGGGGGGGTTGGCTGGAGCAAACAGTAAATTCATTTGGCAGCCTTGAGCTTTCTCAGGCAGGCACTTTTAGGGGTCTGGGGTCATCCTAGGGATTCATCCCTGAGCTGTTAGAAACTATGTTAGTGTTCATTCAAGTCTGTATAGACCGAGGTTAAGGCCTAGTTGAAAAGAGGGCTCACAGGAGCCTGGCTAGAGTTTGGTCAAGCAGAGAATCTTTGTTAGGATCTCTGGATTGACTGGATTTTCCTTTGCTCCTTAAATGTTATGCTACCTCTTTCTGGCAGATCAAATCTGCTGCAAATAAACTCCCATTCTCCCTCAGGAAAGGTGTCATTTCTAAGTGTCTTCAAAATTTTCTTTGACTTGAGTTTTCAGAAGTTTGATTATGGTGTGTGTGATCATGGATTTCTTCAGGCTTATGCTGGAGATTCAGTTGGCTTCTTGAATCTATAGGTTCAAGCCTTTGTCAAACTTGGGAAACCTTCAGCCATTCTTTTCTGGAATGTTTTTTCAGCTTCACTTCCTTTTCCTCTCCACCTGGGACTCTGGTAACACAAATGTTAAATCTTTTGTTATTGTCTCACAGGTTTCTGAAGCTCTGTTCTTGCTTTTTATCCTTTTTTAATATAATTTTCTCTCTCTCTCAGATTGGGTCATTTCTACTGTTCAATCTTCAAATATACCTGTCCTTTCATACATTATCTCCATCCTTCTATTGAGCCTATTCAGTGAGGTGTTTTGTTTTGTTTTGTTTTGTTTTGTTTTGTTTTGTTTTGAATTTTAGTCTCTGTATTAGTTTCCTAGGCCTGCCTGCTGTAATAAATGCCCACAAACTTGATGGCTTAGAACAAGTTTATTTTCACACAGTACTGGGGGCCAAGAGTCAAAAAACCAAGGTGGTGGTTCCTTCTAGGGCCTCAGAGGGAGAGGCTGCCCCAGGCCTCTCTCCTAGCTTCTGGTGATCACCGGCCATCCCGGGTGTTCCTTGGCTCGTAGACTGATCATCCCAGTGTTTGTCTCCATCTCCACATGGTGGTGTCCCCTGCGTATCTTTCTGTGTTTTCACATTGCCTTCTTATACTGGATACCAGTTATTGGATTTAGTGCCCACACCACTCCACTATGACCTCATTATAACTAATTATTTCTGCAAAGACTCTTATTTCCAAATAAGGCCACATTCTGTAATCTTGGGTATTTTGGAGAACACTATTCAACCCAGTACAGTAATTTTTTTCTTCATTTCTTACATTTCTCTTTTCTTTCTGTCTTCTATTTCTTTCCCTGAGATTTTTAAAAATAATGTTTTGTAAAACATTTTGAGGGTGTTAGGGGCAGAGAGAGAGAGAATTACAAGCAGGCTCTGCACCATCAGCACAGAGCCCAACATGGGACTCCAACTCACAAACTGAGATCATGACCTGAGCTGAAACCAAGAGCTGGAAGTTTAACCTACTGAGCCACTCAGATGCCCCTCCCCGATATCTCTTTTTTTCATTTATTTGAAGAATGTTTGTAATTGCTTGTTGAAGCATTTTTTTAAATACTTATTTTTGAGAGAGAGAGAGCACAAGTGAGGGGACAGAGGATCTGAAGTGGGCTTTGCCTTGACAGCAGAGAGCCCAATGTGGGGCTTGAACTCATAAACTGCGAGATATTGACCTGATCTGAGGTCTGACGCTTAACGGACTGAGCTACCCAGGCGCCCCATGTTGAAGCATTTTTTTAAAACTTATTTTTAAAAAAATTTTAATGTTTTATTTATTTCTGAAAGAGAGAGAGGCAGTATGAGCAGGGGAGGACCAGAGAGGGAGATACAGAATGCGAAGCAGGCTCCAGGCTCTGAGCTATCAGCACAGAGCCTGACGCAGGGCTCAAACCCACAAACCGTGAGATCATGACCTGAGCCGAAGTCAGATGCTTAACTGACTGAGCCACCTGGGCACCCCTAAAATGTCCAGCATTTTAAGCTGTACTTGTGGGAAGGAAAGAGAGGAATGCATCTACTCCGTTTTATTCAGAACCAAAAATCCTCTTTTTATTTTATACTCTCTTCATTCCTATAAATCCAAGCTGGAGATGTTTCTGGATTTATTATCTCTTTGAGAACTTGTAGGTCACTCTGAAATCTTATTCAGGTTCCACTTGGTTACACAAAAGCCATGCCGGCAATTTCTTTGAGATAAGCCCTTCTCTGCATTAGGCTTCTGCTGAAATGGCTAAGAGACAACACCCTTTAGCTTTATAGAATCCCTATTGTTTGATTCAGAGGATCTGTGAGGCACACCTATGTTAGAGGGTTTTTTTTTTTTTTTATCTGACTGAATAGTACTCTGAGGCATTGCTTTTTGTCTTCCTGAGAAGTAAACTCAAGATCTTAACAGTCACATGCTCAGTTTTATTTTTGGACCATGTTTTTTTGTTTTTGTTTTTTAATGTTTTCAATGCCCTGGATTTGAGCTTTGCTAGGAAAGCACTTCTTTTTTTTTTAATTTTTCATTTATTTTTGAGAGACACAGAAAGACACGGCATGAATGGGGGAGGAGGAGGAGGAGGAGGAGAAAGAGAGAGAGAGAGAGAGAAAATCCAGAGCAGGCTATAGGCTCTAGGCTCTGAGCTAGCTGTCAGCACAGGGCCAGATGTGGGGCTTGAACTCAAACAGTGAGATCATGACCTGAGCTCAAGTCAGATGCTTAACCAACTGAGCCACCCAGGCGCCCCAGGAAAGCACTTCTTAATGTTACTACCATTTGCTATTTGGAGAGGCTGCGGATTTCCTGCAATGAAGTTCTGGCTCTTTTATATTTACCAGCGCTTCCCTTTAGCTCAGAGTTTCTCAGCCTCAGCACTACTGATATTCTGGGCAGAACGTATCTTTGTGTGGGGGGAGGTAGTGAGAGGGGTCTGTCGTGCGCAGCAGACGATATTTACCAGCATCCCTGGCCTCTACTAACTAGATCCCAATAGCAGCCTCTCCAGTTTCATGACCAAAAATGTCTCCAGACATTGCCAAATGCCCCGTGGGGACTGTCACTCGGAATCTACTGCCTTAGTTCCTCCCTCTCTGCTTGCACTTTACTGTCAGCAGTGAGAAGAGACCAGGTGGCACTTTCGACACCTTCCTTGGAAACGTCCTTAGCTGGATCACACAGTTCATCAGGTGTACCTTCTGCTGCCCATTTACTGCAGGTGACGGGCTGCTAACCTCTATGCTGTGACATAACCAGCTTCCTCTCCCCCAGGTCCTGTTTCCAGTAGCGTTTACCCACTTCGCTGTCTGTTCTGGCTGCTGTCTTATCAAAGGCCCGAGGCTTCTATTAACAGCGTTTCCGAGGCGCTTTCACTACACACTCATTGGTCTGCTGTGAGTTCCAGCCCCGTCGCCACATTTCTGAGCTGATAGAGCAGCACTCTACCGCAGCACCGAGGTCTAGGCGCTATCTAGTGCTGGGGCCAAACCAGTCTTAAATGTAGTGGTTTACCACGAGGACTTATTCTCTCAGAGGTTTGGGACATCAGGAATCCAGGAGTGCTCTGGCTGAGGTGGTGCTGCCTCAGTATCTCTCAAGGCTGCCATCGAGCTGCTGATCATGACCTCAGTCCACTCTCTCATGACTTCCACCTGGGCTGGTGGCTCCGTTTCCCTGCTCACACGTGTGGTTGCTGGCCAGCCTCTGTTCCTCCTAGCATCTTCAGGTGGCATGTCGCTGGTATCTTCAGTTGCTTGCCACAAGGGGCATCTCTGCATGGCTGTTGACACAGTAGCTTGCTTCCCCCAGAGTGAGTGAGCCAAGCAACAGAGGACACACACCCAACATGGGAGCTGTGGTCTTCTGTTTTTTTAATCCTAATTTTGGATGGGATCCACCATCATTTGTTGCCGTATCAAGAGTTGATCCGGTGCAGCAGAGGACTGCACAAAGGTATGAATAAAAGAACGGCAGGGAGCACTGGGGGCTATTTTGGTGGCTGGCTGCTGCATTTCAGTGTTTTATTCAATTCAACATATTTTTCAAATTTCCTTTTGGAGTTCATCTTTGACTATGGGGCTGTTTTGAAGTGTTTTATTTCCAAGGATTGGGGGTGGTTCCCAGATACTTTTACTCATTATATTGTAATTCTTGTATAGTCATAACACATTTTGTCTGATTTAAATTCTTTGAAATTTGTTGAGGTTTGTTGGGTGGCCTGGACTGTGGTGTGTCTTGGTGAATATACTTTATGCGCAGTTGAAAGAACATTTATTCTGCTGCTGTTGGGTGAAGTGTTAGCAAAGTTTGGTAGTCGGAACAAGTCAGTTAAGAGCATTCAGGTTTTCTATCTCCCTCCTTTTCCCTCCTACTTGTTTTATTGATTACTGAGAGAGCAGTATCGAATTCTCGAACTGAAATATAGATTTTTTTTCTATTTTAGGTTTATTGGTTTTTACTTCATCTATTTTTGAAACTCTGTTATTAGATGTATTCACATTTATAATAGTGAAGTCTTTTTGGTGAACTGAACTTTTTATTGTTATGACTATCCCTCTTCAATCACTGTTAATAGTCTTTTTGAAGTTTATATTTGGTATTAATATTGTCACTCCAGTTTGCTTTGATTACTGTTTGGTATATCTCATTCCATCCATTTACTTTTGTTTTACATTTTCATTTATTGGATTTTTTGAGAGAGAGACAGAGAGACAGAGTGTGAGTGGGGGAAGGGCAGAGAGAAAGGGAGACATAGAATCTGAAGCAGGCTCCAGGCTCCAGGCTCCAAGCTATCAGCACAGAGCCCCATGTGGGGCTTGACCTCATGAACCACGAGCTCATGACCGGAGCCGGAGTGGGATGCTTAACCAAATGAGCCACCCAGGCACCCCTCCAGCCATTTACTTTGAAGGTACATATTTCTTTATAGTTAAATTGGGTTTCTATAGACAGCATATTATTGCCTTTTGCTTTATTTCCAAATCTACTAATCTGTCTTTTAATTTGTTCTTTCATTGACAACGAGATTAAAATCTTACAAATTTGTTTTTATATTTTCCACCCAATTTTTTTCTCATTTTTTCTTTTTCTACCTTACTTTGGATTAATTACATTTCTTTTTTTTAATGTTTATATTTATTTTTGAGACAGAGAGAGACAGGGCATGACCAGGGGAGGGGCAGAGAGAGAGGGAGACACAGAATCCAAAGCAGGCTCCAGGCTCTGAGCCGTCAGCACAGAGCCCGACGCAAGGCTCAAACTCATCAACCGTGAGATTGTGACCTGAGCCGAAGTTGGACGCTTAACCGACTGAGCCACCCAGGCGCCCCTGGATTAATTACATTTCTTCAGGGAAAGACATCAACCTATTGGGTACCAAAAGTAGACAATAAGACTTACTCCATTGGATCGAAACACTACTCATAGCACACCAAGCAACGTGAACAGGAGCACAGCTGTGTGTCTGTGGTTCACTTGGCCTCAGGTCCAGTAACCGAGATAGTGGTCCCAGTGCACAGCACACACGTAGTGGCTTTACACTGTGGCTGGGGAACCAGGCCCAGGACTTCTCCAGCAAGCAGAAGGCAAGCCTGCCTTGGTCTGAGAAAGACATGATCTGGTCTCTCAAGCTCTATTAATAATTAGCAATCGTAAGCAAGGGCGCAGAAGAGAAGTCAGACCCTTGCAATCTTGACATAGTCAACAAGACACGCTGAGCACTAAAAGGGCCAGGAAGAAAGCCTCCCAATATTTTTATCATTTCACTTTATCTCCATTTGGCTTGTTATTTACACTTCTTTAAAAAAAATGTTTAGTGGTTCCCCTTGCATTTACAGTATATGTCTTCAATTAACCAAAGGCAATCTTCAAATGTTATACCATTTCTTACATAGCAAAGGATCCTTCAATAGTATATTTCTAATTACTTATCCCATCATTTTGACTATTGTTATTGTCATAATTTAACTTTCATATAAGCTATATACTCACAACATATTGCTGCTCTTTTAAAAATTGAAGTGTTACATATAGGGGCACCTGGGTGGCTCAGTCAGTTGAGTGTCTGACTCTTGATTTTGGCTCAGGTCATGATCCCAGGGTTGCAGGATGGAGCCCCACAGTCAACTCGGAGCCCGCTTAAGATTCTCTTCTCTCTCTCTCTCTCCCCCCCCCCCACCCCCCCCCCCCCCCCCCCNCTTGTGCTCTAAAATATATTCTTAAAAACGAAGTATAGTGACATAATTTTATATTAATTTCAGGTGTACTACAGAGTCATCTGACAATTATATACATTACAAAATGCTCACCATGGTAAGTGTACTTACCACCTGTCACCACAGTTATTGACTATTCCCTGTGCTGTACTTTGCACCCCCATGACTTCTAAAGCAAAAGAGCAGTGTATTGCCACTCTTTTGCTTTAGATAGTCCCTTGTCTTTTAAGGTGATTAAAAACAGAAAAATGTCTCTTATATTTACCTTTATTCCTGTCCATTTCCAGAGATCTTTACTTGTTTATGTAGACCTTTCTGGAGGCAGAAAGAATAGGATGCCAGAGAGAAACCTGCATCTAATAAGGAAATGAACTCTTCTTACCTGTCAGGATGGAGGCCTCGTCTTCCCCCTGCTTCACAAGCGTGCTGGCGCCTGTGTCCCATTTCTTCTTGGAGGCTCCTGTCCTTCTTTGGAATTCAGGTTAATTGGAATCAGTTGCTCTGCAAACTCAGCTCTCTGATGGGTTTGACAAAAGCTGTAAGTTTATAGACTACCTAACAACTTTTAAAAATTGTGATTAGTGTGGTAATGATGCTCTCTCCAGCTCTCTGCATCCGGGATGGAGCCCAGAGTCTCAGCCATCTACTTTTCCACGACTCCTTTCACCCCCTTTTGCCGTTTGCTCCTGGGTCAGCTGCCTGGCTCCTTCTCTGGGCTGGCCCCTTCCAGCTTAGTCCCCTGAACTCCTCTAGCTTGGATGCTTTCCCCTCCCTACCCCTTCAGGAGGCAACTATCTGGCAAAGAGAAGGGACAGAGGTTCCAGATCTATCACCATCTTGGGGACAGCTCAAAAACAATTCATGGAGTCCTGTTCCCAGGAATAAGCATGGAAAGCGGGGAAGCGGCTTTGGGAGGTGAGCTCTCATCGACCACACTCCAAGTTGGCCTCATTCCTCTGTGCTAGGAAATGGGACCGAGTGTCTACTCTACCCATTAATGAGGAATAAGAATCAAACTGACTGAAACCTTTCTTGGAAGATGAGAACTGCAACAGGACAGAAGGGGAGCAGGCTGGGAGCAGTGCTTACAAGCACAGTCCCTGGAGCAGCCTATCTGGATTTGAAATCCATCATTTATTTGCTGTATGGCCTTGGACAAGTCCCGTCACCTCTCTGTACCTCCGTTTTCATCTGGAAAATGGAGACAATAATAGTACTTACCTCACAATATTGTTAAGAGGATTTGCATATATTATTGTTAATATATGCAAAGCACTTATAAGAGCAACAGATATATAATAAGCTCTGTTACCTATTAGGGTGTATTTTCTACAATTACAGGAATGCATGGAAGAAAGCAGTTTCCTCCCTTTCTCTGAACCCACTACAATCAAAACATCTAATGTTTATTGAGCATCTCCAAAGTGCCCATGTCTGGTACTAAGCACAGTGTATGAATTATCTCATAAGTTGTCGGGATTAATTATTCCTACTTACTAAGCAAGGAAATCAAAGAACAGAGAAATTAAGTGTTTACACAACCAGCTAGATGGAGAGCTCGGTTTGCAACCCAGGAGGGTCTGACTACCACGCCTGTGCTCTTAACCACTTGCTTCCCATAAACTAGTTTCCTTGCTTGTAAAATAGTGGGAAAGCCGCCGGCTGTATTTCTCTCAGGGTTTTGAGATCCCACTAACAAGAGAAGAAGCAGTGCTTTAGGGATTTGCAGAGGGCTGGTCCGCGGACTGGGAAACCTGAATGTGCCATGACTCCATCCCTTTCTTTGCACGTGCCCTTCCCCCTCTTTTCTGCTTGTTGAACTCATTTCTTCAAGATTCAGCTCAGATATCAGCACCTAGGCTTTATTCTAACAATGGAAGGATTTAAGCAGGGGGTGGCACACCCGACGTGGCGTTTCGAAATGATGGCTGACTGCCGGGCCAGGGGGCGGGGATGGAGTGTAGCAGGGCCAGGGCGAGTACAGAAAAACCAGATAGAAGGCTGCTGGAAGAGCCAAGGGAGAGAGATGGTGGCGGAAACGGAGAGGGATGGTGGATTGGAAAGTTATTTAGGAAAGAGAGTCGACAGGAAATGGAGGTGTATTTAGCAAAAGACAGGGAGGTGCCAAGGATGACTCCTAGTTCCTGGCTTGCACGCGAATGTTTGCTGGGTGAATGAACGAATGACCCCACGGCAGAAGCATCCCCGACAGACACCCCGGACCCCGTCCCGTTCCCGCGGCTTCTGGAGCTGCGAGCACAAGGGGTTGGGTGGGAGGGAGGAGGAAGAGAAGGGGCAAAAATCTCAGTCCAGGAGTTAACCAGATTGGACACTTCTGGCGCTAGTCTGAGCAGGAGGCGCGGCGAAGGGGGCAAGCGCTTCTCCTCTCCTCCCGCCGTTTGCGCCTCGCCCCTCCACCCCCGCCAACCCGGACGCGCAGCGCCCCTGTTCGCGCCCTGGAGGACTTGGCTTCTCGCCGGCGTCTCGGGGCGCGGCGCTGTGGCCCACCCCTGCGGCCCTGACCCGCCCCGTCCCGGCGCCCACCCCGCCCAGTGCGCTGGAAGGCTGGGCGGCGGCTCGGTCCGGTCCCGGAGCCAAGACCGGGGCTGCCGGGTGAGTCCCAGGGTCAGGGGGCCCTCCGCCGCGGCGCACCTGCCCTGTGTCTCGGCGGCCGGTCAGTGCCCTCCCGACTCCGCCGGGTCTCCTTCCCCGCGTGCGCCTTCTCTCCCGGGGTGCGGGTGCGTTCCGGCGGGACTGCTCAGGAGTCGCCAGCAGCAAGTGCGCGTGGGCCGAGAACCCGCGCGTGTCCCCGCGGCGGGGCTGCGCCGCCGGGCGCGGCGCAGCAAGTGGATCGGAGCGTGCGGAGCCCAGCGCCCGGGCAGCGGACGGGCTGCGGGGCTGCGGGCGGCGTGCAGACGAACGCGGCGGGCCGCGGGGCAAGGATGCGCGCCGGGAACTTTTCGCCCGGCCTGGAAGTGCGAGCGGCCGCGCCCGAGGGGGCTCCCCGCGGCGGCCGGGAGCGAGGCGTGCGCGGGTGCCCGTCGCCACCCCTCCCCCACTTCCGCCGCCCGCCGCTTCCTCGTTCCCGGCTCCCAGGGCCCGGCCGTCCCGCGGGAGCCCCGGCAGCGCAGCCCCACCCCGGCCGGCGCGCCTCGCTCCCACGCCCCCGCAGCCGTCTCGCCGGAGCCCAGCGACCGAGGCAGCGGGGGCGCGGGGCGCTGCAGGTAGGGGCTCCGCGGCAAGGGGCGCAGAGGCGACGGGCGGGCCGGGGCCGGGGCCCGGCGGCACGAACTGGACGCCCGGGGGCCCTCGGCCGCCTCTCCACCCCACCCCGCCGCGGGCGCGCCCCGGCCCTTTTTAGGGAATTCTCTAGCTCCTGCGGACTCCAGTGCGGTGGGGCGGAGACCGGGACGGCGCTCTGCGTTTCACGGGCACCCCGGGCTCCCCAGACCTGGTCTCCCTTCTCCTGGCACCTTTCGTCTCGTAAACAACTCCTTTTCTTTCCCTGGCTCCGGCTCCGATGCCCCCTGGGGGTAGCCCTTCGGGTCTCGGGAGAAGGATGGGGTGGGGTGGGGGGGAGGGGGAAGGGGGCGCCCCCGCGCCCCCTGTCCGTGGGTACCCCCACCCTCGTTCTCTCCCTCCCCTGTCTCCCCCCGCCCCCCTTCACCCGGCCGCTGGAGCAGACGGCCCCAGGGGCCCCGGGTATTTTTAGCGCGGTGACCTGGGCGGCAGCTCGGAAAGCCTTTCCCAGGAATCGGCGTCAGCGCCTCCCTCCCCCGCTGCCAGCCGGCGGCCACCCGGTCCCCGCACACTGCCTTTGGCCCTGGCTGGCCCACTTGGGTTTGGGCCCCTCGCAGCCCACAGCAGCGCCTGTGGAGCTGGCCAGGGTCTCGGACACGGATTCCAGATGAGTCGAGGGAGGCAGGCTGCAGAGGATGACGAGCTGGTCCTCATGCTCTTGCCTCCGGTGATGGGTGCAGGGAGACGAGCGAATGGGAGTGAATGTGTAGAGCCTGGGCTGGCCCAGAGTTCTGGTGTTCTGGAAAGCCCTCCGCACTGAGGGTCCGGGGGTCCTGAATTGGACCCAGGCCCTGCCCTTCCAATTGCTGCTCTGACTCGTAGGGATGTAAGACTGAGATATATCAGAGGAAAGATGCTCAAATAAACGAGCTGGGGAATGCGGAGAAAAAGATGGGCGACCTCTAAATAGTATAGTGGGGGGGGGGGCTTTGCATTTTACAGGGCACCTGCACCCACGGCCTCTCCTATTTGGGGCAGGTAGGACTATTAGGCCATTTTCAGATGGGGAGACCAAGGCTGGAAAGATGATTTCCTTAGGGGTAGAGCCAAGTCTGGAAATCGGCTCTGTGGCTTCAGAGCAGGGTTTGGAGTGGATGGTTGTGATGGGGTGTATGGGGAGGTGGGGGAGGAGGTGCTTTAGCTTTTGTCTGGGCTTTGAAGCCGGGCATGAACCAGAGTTGCAGCACTAGAGGAAGATGGCTTTCCCCTCTGAGATCCCCAGCCCACCCTTCCCTGGTCTTCTGAGGGGAAGCCGCCTCCATTACCAGTGCACCCCCCCACCCCTGGGCTGGACCAGTCCCTCTCACAAGGGCATGATACTGAGGCTTGGCCACTGGCCCTGTTCCCTGAACACAGAGGAGCTTCTCTTGCCGTGCCTGGAGCCAGCATCCCCTTTGTGGAGCCAGGGTCAGCGCTGTCACTCTAGGGGACTTCAAGTTTGTGGTAACGGACTTTGTTTCGAGGAAGGGAAGGAGGTAGCCAAGTCCGGAGGTGTCCAGACTGTATCCGGAGGCCCCACGGCTGTGATGCCAGCGGCAGCAGAGCTCCCCAAGCCCAGGCCCCCGCTGTATTCCCTCTCAGCTTCATAGCTGTACGTGCTCTTCCACCTTCCAGGAGCTGACATGGACCCGAATCCTCGGGCAGCCCTGGAGCGCCAGCAGCTCCGCCTTCGGGAGCGGCAGAAATTCTTTGAGGACATTTTACAGCCGGAGACAGAGTTTGTCTTCCCCTTGTCCCACCTGCATCTCGAGTCGCAGAGACGTAAGCTCTGAGTCCTGGGGAGAGGGACTGGGGTGGGGGAGGGGAGGCATGTCTTGTAGGTCCTGAATCATGGGAGCCTTGTCCCATTTTGTTGGCCCTCGAAACTTCTGCCTCTAGACCTGACACATTACCTCTGACCAGCCTATGGGCTCTGGCCTGCATCCTTCTGACCTGCCCCCTTCTTGATCTGCAGCCCCCATAGGTAGCATCTCCTCCATGGAAGTGAATGTGGATGCACTGGAACAGGTAGAACTCATTGACCTTGGGGACCAAGATGGAGCAGATGTGTTCTTGCCTTGCGAAGACCCTCCACCAACCCCCCAGACATCTGGTATGCCCCTTGGCTTTGGGGACTGGGGCACCAGTTAGCCAGAACCGGGTGTCAGTCTCTGAAATGAGGATGCAAGTGGGACCGGGGAAGTATACACGGAGGGGCTGGAAGTGGGCGTTTCTACCAACGAAACAGCTGTCTGTTCTGATTTTAGGGAAGTCGACCCTGAGGGGAACTGAGTGACAGAGCCTCAATCTAAAATTCCGGGGCAGGGGCGCCTGAGTGGCTGTCGGTTAAGGCGTCCGACTCTTGATTTCGGCTCAGGTCATGATCTCACAGTTTGTGGGATCAAACGCCGCATTGGGCTGGGCACTATGAGCAAGGAGCCTGCTTGGATCCTCTCTCCTCTCCCCCAGCTCTCACATACGTGCTCGCACTCTCTCTCTCTGTCAAAATAAATAAACAAACATTTAAATGTGTTGGGTGCTACACACTATTTAAAAAATAAATAAATAAAATTATGGGAATGCCCCAATCCCTCCCTTAGCGTTTGTTAATTTTACATTTGTGAAATTAATGTAATTAATTCATGTAATTAAAATAATATAAAATATAATTTTTATATTACACAACTTAAGCTGTTTTAGTCATCTTCCTATGAATATTTATTGAGCACTTTTCTTCAGTTGCTAATTCTGTGCCAAATTAGCTCAATTCTTACAGTATCCTATTAGGGCAGGTGGTATTATCCCGGTTTTATAAAGGAGGAAATTAGACTCAGAACTTGTCACACAGCCAGAAAGTGGAAAAGCTGGGCTCAAACCATGGCTGTCTCATTTCAAAGCCCATGTGTTTAGCTTATAAGATAGATAGTCTCTTTTTTTAAAGTGGGCTTCATGCCTAATGCAGGGCCCAACACGGGGCTTGAACTCATGACTCTGAGGTGGAGACCTGAGCTGAGATCAAGATTCAGACACTTAATGGACTAAGCCACCCAGGCACCCCCAGATATTCTCTTATTTAAAACTGCTGCTATTTACTGATGGCCTACGATGTGCCAGACATTTTATAATAAGGGTTCGATTTCATCGTCAAAACCCTTCTGGAATATAGATGCATATCTATAGATTTTTATAGAGAAGATTCAAGAGTCCTTGAGGGGGAAAATGACTTGCCCAAAGCTACCCAGTATCAAGTAAGGGGCACAGGTGGACCTTGCACGCTTGAATCGCTCAAGCAGACTACAGGGCCCAAACGGGCTGCAGTGACATGAAGCGACCTGGGAGTCAGGACACCTGGCTCTCTGCCGGACCGGCTCAGTTGACTGGTAAGGCGTCTGCCCCTCTCAGGGCTCCACCCCTCCTGGCCCGGGCACCTCTCAGAGTCCCCCGAAGCCCTGTTTGCGGTGCTGACCAAGTCTTCTTTCCGGGCAGGGACGGACAACTGTCCAGAGGAGCTGAGCCTGCCGGTGGCCACGCCAGACAGGACCGCGTCCCGTACCTCCTCCTCGTCTTCCGATGACTCCACCAACCTGCACAGCCCAAATCCCAGTGACGGCGGAGCAGACACGCCCTTGGCACATTCTGATGAGGAAGAGGATGGGGCCGATGCAGGGGCAGAGCCTGGAGCTTGCAGCTAGCAGTGGGCGTCCATCGATAGACTGACCGAGCTGGTTCTTCCCCACAGGGGACGCTAGGCCCAGCCGGAGCCCTGCGGAGGAGACCAGGCTCTACTTGCAGCAGGCAGCAGGGGGAGGCGAGGACGGTGGGATGGTGCGCCTCTCTGGGAATTAACTCTCCTGCTTTATTGCTAACCTTTCCCGCCGCGACCCTCCCACCAGTGTTTGGCTTACTCCCGAGGCAGGGCTTACAGGCGCGCAGACGGAAGATGACGTAGGACAAGATGCCACTGCTTTTCCTAGCGCCCCTCCCTCCCCAGACTGTCCTGCATTCTTCTGATAGACCCCCCGACACCAGTGGCTCTAAGTGCACGTGAACTGCCAGTGCTCCCCGTGCGTGGTACCCCTGCTCCCTCACCTCCTGTTTGGGAACAGGTCACGGTATAGATAATAAACAAATAATAATATACCAACCATCCCCCCTCATTTGTCACACGGCAGACATAGCAAGCCCGCTGTATTTTTTCAGTTCTCTAACCAGCACCGTATCCCCATGTCTCACGTACTCCCTCTCTTCAGGAAATATTTATCGAATACCTATGCCGGGCATTTGGAATACAGTTTTGAACCAGACAGGCTGTACCCCTGCCCTCATGGAGTTCACGGTCTCTGGAGAAGAAAAGTAAATACCACAGTTCACACTGTACTAAGTAGCATGATGAGGAACGAGTCTGGTATCAGAAAATAGCTCCTATGGTCACTGAAGAGCTGATTTTTAAAGCTGAGATCCAGAGGCTGAGTGGGAGTTTGCCAAGTGGGGGCTGTGATCCAGGCAGAAAGAGCAGCTCGAGAAGACCGTACATGGGGAGACACCGCTCCGAGGAACTGAAGCGTTCAGCTTGGCGGAACTGTGGAATTTGAGGATGAGAGGGAGGGAGAGGTAGGACTGACATAGGTTAGTCATGAAATACTTTGAAGCCTGTATCGAGTTTCAATTTGGCTGCTAGGAAAAGATCAGAGACTTAAGATACAATTTTTTTTCCTTCTATAAAAGAAGTCCAAAGCACAGGGCTACATGGCTGCTCCAGAGCTCTTGGGCGCCTGAGTCCTTTTTGGCTCTTTTCTCAGCCACCCCAGCGGCCATGTGGCTGGGATTCTCGTTGATAGCTCACGTCTGAGATGGCTGCTTCAGCGCCAGCCATCACGTCCCTGAAGCTGGCAGAACGACGGAGAGGAAACTGGGGGTGGACAAAGCACAGCCTACCGTCTGTTTCCACTTCAGGGAGCCTTCTTGGGAGTTCTGTCCAGTGGCGTCCGCTTTCATCTCACTGACCAGAGCTTGCTAACGTGAGAAGTGTTTCACTTACAGATATTTTATAGACAGGGACACGACATTATCTACAAGAAAGGAAATTCTGGCCTTTGGAAAGACAGTAACCTTGTCGAGTCCCTGAATTTCCAGTGCATCTGATTTTTGTACTAGCTTGCAAACCTCCCAGAAGCACCATGGCTACTGGAGAGAGAGGCCAGGAGAATCCTTTAGTAGGGGCATGCTGCTGTCTTGTTAAAATCAGGGGTAGGTTACTAAGGAACCGGAAGACAGGCTTTGGATTGGCAACTAGCAATTTACATGTTAGAGGTCACGTTAATGAATTTGAACTTTATGAGCAGTAATGAAGGGTTACAAGTGGTGGAACTTGCTTGTTAAAAAGGTAATTCTGGCTGCAGTGGAGTGAATATATTGGAGGAGAGGCTCAGGGCAGATATCTAACACAATACTCCATGCAAGAGATAATGGTAATAATGATCAGCTCGACTGGGTTGGGGCAAGGTATAAACAAATAAATGACATTTGTTCAGTAAATATTTGTTAAATGTCAATATTTAACATATGTAAGACACTGAGCACAGCTAGGGAATATAACAGTGGCAAAAAAAAAAAAAAAAGAAGAAGAAGAAAAAAGACACAGTGCTGCTTTTATGGGTCCCTAGTCTAGCGGGGCGGGGACCCAAATGTAAAGTTGCAATTATGACCAGTGCTAGGAAGAACTTAGCAGCCTGTCGGGAGCACTCATGGAGCATTTCCCTTGAGGAAGTGGCATCTGAGCTGAGCCCTGAAGGATAAGAAGGAGTCAATTAGGGAGAGTAAGGGGGAGGGGGGGAGGGACAGGCCCCTGTGGAATGCTGACTGGAGGAGTGGATGCCTGCGAACTAGGGGGTGATGGCAGCCAGCTACATTGCAGGCAGTGGACTCGGGTGGAGGTGGACGGGATGTAGAAAGGTGAAGGGAATGAAGAGATGTTTAGGAGACAAGTTCCAAAAGCTTTGACAGGGAGGTGAGAGAGGAAAGGCTCAAGGGCGCCACCATTGTTTCTCCCTCTCCCAACCTGACGATGTAGTGTTGTTACTTCCCCGGATGGGGAGTGTCCGAGAGAACCAGGTTCGGGAAGAAGGTCATAAAATTGGTTTTGGACATGTTGAGTTTGAGGTGCTTTTGAGACTTGCAAGAGGTCATGTTGGGTAGGCACTCAGCCCCAAGTGTGGGGTTTGGAGAGGATTAGGCTGGGAAAATAAGTAGACGGGGCTACCGGTGTGTGGGTGCTATGTGTGTCCAGGGAGGGATGGGGAATGGAAGGAGAAAGGAGAGTTCTAGCACCCAGCCATAAGGGGCATCAAGTCATTTCCCACATCAGAAAAAGATAAGATAAAATAAAGCATTCACCTCCTTTCATACATCAAACACCACCCCTGGGATCAGTGACCTTGAGCCCAAATCCCAAAGCTCTCTATGCCACCCAGGCTGAGTGAGTGACAGGCCTGCAGCCTTCCAGTCATCCCAGCCTGCTTCCACCCCTGCAGGAGGCCACAGTAAGTGACAGCTCTTAAGTGCTTTTCCTAGCACTGGTGAGAAACTTGTGGGAGTTTTGCACTCCTTTTGTCTAAAAGCCTCTGTGTCCAAGTTGAGATCATTAAACTGTGCAGGGACTCAGTCTCCTGGTAAATTTCGCAGTTTTTCTGGGTTCCTTAGGACTTTGCTGCACACAAAAGACACGGTCTCTGTCTTTGTGCCCTCTCCCTTCCTCTGGAGTAGCGAAGTTCACCGCCTGACTGTGGCTGAGCCTTCTGGGCTGTAGCCGGTGAGCTCCGTGGCTCTGCTCTGCAGGGCTTCTCGGCTCCCAGGGTCATCCTCCTCCCCTCCGAGGCAAATGAAGGGAAGCCAGACTTGCTTGGTTGCTGTCAGTATGTCAACAAATCTCTTAGTACTCCAGGCACGGGATGCTAAGATCTGTGGGGCTTAAGGCAGGGAGTCTGCCTGGGGAGAGGGGCCTCCAGCCTTCTGTAGAGAGAGAATTGTTTGCGAGCCTATGGGGAGCCTTCAGTTCAGCTGCTATGAGCCTGAGCTGAGCCGTGCCTGGAAAAGTCTAGGGTCAGCTGAGACCCCAGGACCACTTCCTCCTTGGACAATGATCTGTTCTTCTGCCAAACCACAGGGTCTTGGCTAGCCTTGAGAGCCGGCATCTCCAGCTGACTGGTTTTTTGAGGCCACACAGTGCCCCTGGAGAGGAAAGGGTGATTCGGAGCCAACTCTGAGGCAAGCAGCCCAGCCTTCAGTCTCCAAGCCACAGTGTGGCTTCTTCTGTCTATTGCCTAGACTGGTCACAGAGTCTGGGGGGGAGGGGAAGAAGACAGGCTCATCCTGTAGAACCCTATGCTGTGGAGGAAATAGGAGGGACCACAGCTTCGGGGAAGATTCCCTGGAAGGTGTACACTGTAGCAGTCCCTAGGAAGGGACAGAACTTGACACTGTACAGCACGGCAGTATGGGGACATTATGGGATTGTGCTATGAGTTTTGTTTGTTCAGACATTATTGAGCACCTACTGTGTGCTAGCCTCCTTGATTAGGAAACGAATACTAAGGTGACCAAGAGCTCTTCCAGGAGCAGATATGACCGTACACAATGGAAATATGAAACAGGCTGTAGCAGAAGTGCCCAGAGGACTGAAGCACACCAGAGAGGGGCAAATAAGTCTCCTGGAGGTGGCTGGGTCTTTTATGATGCGGACAGGCAATTTTAAGTGGAGACAAAGCATAGACATGTAAAATAATCACAACATGGCAGCTACTCTTTTTTTTTTTTTGAGGTTGATGGTATGGACTCTAGTCCTGGCTTCATGACTCAGTGTGATGTTAGGCAATTATCTCAGTTCCTGTACCTCAGTTTTCTCTTCTGTAAAATGGAGACCACAGACCCTATATCAAAGGTTGTTTTAGTAAAAGATAGTAAATATTAAGCACTTACTACATTCTAGACCCTACACACACATAATTTCTAATTCTTACAGCAACGCTGAGAATAGGTTTATCCATTTTACAGAATGGATAGTGAAAAGAAAAGTGACACTGAGGTCGCTCATGCTCATATGGGTTAAAAGCTGGTGTGGGGATTTGAACCCATCTCTGTCTGGCATCTAAACTCATGGTCCTTCTATTCCATGTCTAGTGGGAGAAGAACACTAGATGTAAGCAGAATGAGGGCATAATGACACTTTTTTTTAAAATTTTTTTTTAATGTTTTATTTATTTCTAGGAGAGAGAGAGAGACAGCGTGAGCAGGGGAGGGTCAGAGAGAGAGGGAGTCATAGACTGAAACAGGCTCCAGGCTCAGAGCTGGCAGTCAGCACAGAGCCCGACGCGGGGCTCGAACCCACGAACCGCGAGATCATGACCTAAGCGAAAGTCAGACGCTTAACCGACTAAGCCACCCAGGCGCCCCCATAATGACACTTTTTGACACGTCCTCTCTGGTTGGTTGTGGTATATCTTGGCAGACCTGTCCAACACCCAGTTTGGCTCTTCGTAGAAGTATGGTTATGAGTTTCCCCAATCGACTGTGAGCAAAATCTTTCATGAATGTGTTTCTCATAGGGCAACTGGAAACACCAAAGCATGAATTTTCACACTGGAACTTTACAACGCAATAATAAAAAGGCAAATAAGCCAATAGAAGAGAGGGGACGAGGGGGGGCAAAAATATTTTAACAGACTTTTCACAAAAGAAAACAGATGTATGGCCAATAAGCATATGAAAAGATGCTCGGCATCATTATGTACCAGGGAAATGCAAAATAAACCCACAATAAGATAGACATATACCATATAGCTAAAGCGAAAAAGTTCAAAAAACTAAAAACAAACATTGGGCAGGATATGGAGCAACCAGAACTCTCACATATTATTGGTGCAAGTATGAAATGTAACATTTTGTTAAAAGCTCTGGCAGTTTCTTAAACAGTTAAATATTTACCTATTCTTTGAGCACTCCTAAGTATTTAAGCAAAGGAAATAAACACATGTCTACAGAGTAATTTATACAGCAACCTAGTTCATAATAACTAAAGTCTTGAAAGAGCTCAGGTGTTCATCATCAGGGTAAAGGAAGGTGTATTCATATAATCTAATACTATGTAGCAATAAAAAGAATCTGCTGATACACGCAAGAACTTGGATGGTTCTCAGAAACATTCTTCCTGTGAAAGAAGTCTTACACGAGAAAATATGTGTACTATATGATGGGTTCACTTATAAGCTGGTAGAACAGATTAAGCTATTTTGTGGAGAAAAATCAAAACAGTGGTTGCCTCTGGAAGGTAGGAGGGGACAGGGATTGACTGGCAAGGGGCATTACCCAACTTTCTGGGGTTTTAGGAATGTTCTGTATCTTGATAGGTGTATGCTCTTGTCAGACTCAGTGAATGTGCACTTGGATTGTGCATTTCATTGTATGTAAATTTTACACCAAATGAAACATGACAACAAATGTTAACCTTTATTTACTGACATGCATGCAGAAATATTTAGGGGGCAAGTGTAATTATGTCTGCAATTTACCTTGAAATGTACCAAAACATAAGAACTGAGGAATTTATAGACCAATATGTGATAAAGCAAGGAGAGTAAAATGTCAATGCTGGACTCTAGGTGATGGGGAAATACATGTTCATTAACAGGCGTTCATTTTTTCGATTTTGCTCTATGTTTAACGTTTATCATAATAAGGGGGACAGTCATTCGGGGGTTTTACATGAAAGCTCGGCATCAGGCTTAGGATTGAGCAAATGGAGGCACCAGAAGCACGAGCCCTGCCATGTGACCTAGCAAGAGTAACCTTTTCAGTCTGTGTCCTCAACTATCACATAGGCACTGCGGCAGTGGCGGCACTCGGTATTATTAAGCAAATTCTAATGGGTAAGAATATCGCAAAGTAGGGGATCATCCATTCAGACCCCCCACCCCCACCCCCGTCAGGCCAAATGCCCGTGGCCCTTAGAGCCCTACCGCGCGCCCTTAGACACACCAGCCACGAAGGACCTAGCTAGGCCGTCTCTCTGGTAATTTCACCCCGGTTTCCGGGACGGCACCGGAAGTCACTTCTCATACGCTCTTCCTATTGGAGGCCGGCCGCTCGTGGGGGCGGGCACCGCTGGGAGGCGGAAGCAGCCGCAGGCATGGCGGCGGCCTTGCCGCTGGTCCTGTTTGTCCTGCTGCTCCTGGGAACGGTGGGCAGGAGCCATGCGGAGCCCCCACGCGACAGCCTGCGGGAGGAGCTCGTTATCACCCCGCTGCCTTCTGGGGACGTAGCCGCCACGTTCCAGTTCCGCACGCGCTGGGATTCGGAGCTGCAGCGGGAAGAAGGTAAGAGGGTGAGACTGGAAAGGTATCTGTGGCACCTGCTGGGAAGGTGGGTAGAGGCAAGCTTTGGGGGCGGGGCTTAGAACCTGGGAGGGGTTTCTGGGCCCTGGACTTGGGGTTCCACAAACTAGCTCTTTGGGGGAAGGTGGGAGAGTTATAGAAGAACCCCATTTTACCGGTGGTGAAACTGAGGCCTGGAGAGGGGCAGTGACTCCTCCTGACTCCTAGTCCAGGTGCTCTTGACGCCGGTCCAGGCTGCCACTCCAACCCTTTAGTTAGAACCCTACGTCGACAACACTGGCGATGATGTTATTGGCCGTTACCTATTTGTCCTCGGTGCTAGGCACAGTGCTAAGTTCTGTGAGCGATTGTGAGGAACTTGTTGGAGATGTAGAGGTAAAGTCACTTGGTCAAGATCACATTACTAGTAAATGACACTTGGGTCTGGCATTCAGATCTCTGGCCCCAGAGCCTGGGGTCTGTTCTTTGGGGTGGCTGAGAACCTGTGCTGCAGGATGGTCACTCACCTTGCTCCCCCTTTCCAGTGTCTCATTATAGGTTATTTCCCAAGGCCCTGGGGCAGCTGATCTCCAAATATTCTCTACGAGAGCTGCACTTGTCATTCACGCAAGGCTTTTGGAGGACTCGATACTGGGGGCCACCTTTCCTGCAAGCGCCATCAGGTGCAGAGCTCTGGGTCTGGTTCCAAGACACTGTCACTGAGTGAGTGCCCACCTTGAGGCCTGTTGCAGGCCATAGAGGGGATGTGGCAGCCGCGGGTGTTGTCATCCTGACACTGCTCTTGGGGACAGCAGTTCCGTGGGGGGTGAAGCTGGCATTGGAAGTAAGAAATGATATTACCACCGAGTGGCATTCTTCACTTTGGTATTTTCTTACTTCCCCTAATATTCCCACGAGGTAGCACATTCATGTATCTACAGAGGCAGGTAACAAAGAATCGAAGCTTACTTGGATGTAAGGCAGTAGAAGACTGTGGCAAACTGGATAACCTTTTACTTATTTATTTTTTTAATGTTTATTTTTGAGAGAGAGAGAGAAGAGAACAGGGGAGGGACAGAGAGAGACACACACAGAGTCTGAAATGGGCTTCAGGGCCCAACGCAGGGCTCGAACTCTGAATGGCGAAATAATGACCTGAGCCAAAGTCGGACGCTTAACCGACTGAGCCACCCAGGTGCCCCAAACTGAATAACCTTTTAAAAGACATTCACTATCATCGTCGTCGTCATCATCATCATCATCATCATCATCCCAGGAGGGCGAAACAAAACATTTGTGCGGGCTAGAACTGGCCTACGAGATCCCAGATCTTGGTGTTAGAGGAGCCGCTTCTGTTTGGGAGAGGGACAGGTCTAAGGTTTAGGGAGTGCTGACTATTTCCTCTTAATCCCACTGTGAGAAATCAACACAAGTAGGATTTTAAAAAGTGGGGGGATCATAGAGCGGGGTGGGGACTGCGGCTAGAGGGCTTGAGAGGCCAGCTGCCATTCCACCCCAGTAGATTGTTGCCACGGGGGAACATTGTTGCCCGCTGTCGCTAGAGATTCTTATTTTCCAGGGATGCCAGAAACCTGGATTTTAGTGTGAAAATTGGCAAACTTAAATATCAGTAATTTCAAAATTTAAGAAATGCTACCTGGGCCAGCGTGCACACCAAATGAAACATGACCATGGCTTGGATAGAGCTTTCCGGCTTCTAAGTTTGCAATCTTTACTTGAGGCTTAAGAACTGGAGTGATTGAGGGGCACCTGGGTGGCTCAGTTGGTTAAGCGTCCAACTTCGGCTCAGGTCATGATCTCACAGTTCGTGGGTTTGAGCCCCGTGTCGGGCTCTGTGCTGACAGCCAGCTCAGAGCCTGGAGCCTGCTTCAGATTCTGTATCCCCTCTCTCTCTGACCCTCCTCGGCTCACGCTGTCTCTCTCTCTCAGAAATAAATAAAACAGTAAAAAAAAAAAATTGGAGTGATTGAAAAGCTCCGAGCAGAGGATTGTTGAAAAGCCCACACCATGGTAGTAGCAGATAAGGAGCAAGCAGTGGCTCCCAGGTCTGCCAAGCCTTTCTCGTTTGCCTGAACACTGGCTCCTCTGCCTGTTGTCCCGTCTGCTTTGCTGTCACCGTCTCCCCTCAGCTTATTATTGCCTATAATGTTGAGCCGATGGTGAGAATTTTTGCTTTATGCGTTCTGTTGTGAACACAGACAGCAAGTCTGTTGTGATATTTCTCTTTCTAATTTAACTTAATGTTTTCGTAGGGGCCTAGAATGGTTGTTTCCCCTCATTCAATGAGCCTGTATAGCTTAAGACTTCCCACTCCGAGGGTGGAACCAGGACTTACTTTCCTGCCCAGGGCGTTCACAGGGAAATATGCAGTTTCGCCCAGCTGGGCACACCTCCGTTGGTTCAGTGGGGTGACCTCAGCCCCTGCGGATGTGGGGCAACACAGGAAGAGGCTATGGTTGGGGAGAGCAGGAGAGCCTTCCTGGAGGAGGGGGCTTCCTTGAAGGTGGGCAGAGAGGGGTGAGTAGGGCATTCCCAGGCAGGAGGAGGAGTCACCTGAACAGAGACCTGTGGGGATGCAGGGATGTCCAGAGTGAGGAAGGAGAGGTGGGTAGCGCGAGACCCAGGAGGTGGCTGAGCAGGGCCGCGGGGCCGTGGCAGCTCCGCCAGCTAGTCAGTCTAATGGTTGGGCAGCCAAGCGCAGGCTTGCAGGGAAGGAGCAGAGGCAGTCCTGTGACGGGAGGTGGCTTTGTGTCTCCATCCAGCGTGGATACATCCTGGAAGGAGCTCAGTAACGTGCTCTCAGGCATCTTCTGCGCCTCCCTGAACTTCATTGACTCCACCAACACGGTCACGCCCACTGCCTCCTTCAAACCCCTGGGGCTGGCCAATGGTGAGCTAGCCCTGAGCCCCTTTCCTTCTTTCTGTTACCTCTTGCCTGAGCCTCTGCGTCCTCTCTCAGCTCCCACCTTTCTCAGCTGGGCCGGGTCATAAGTCCCCTGGGTGCTCAGGCCCTGGAGGAAGGCTTCCTGGGACCGTGTGGTCTCTGCCTTGCCTTCTCCTTCCAAGGAGAGGAGGGGGCCCCTCCCCAGTGGGGACTTTTGGGGCGGCGGTGCTGGAGACTTGCATGGCAAGCAGGAGGGGGCCAACTTTGGAGTATGGGTCCTGAAGAGTTGGGCCCCAGAGCCCACACCAGACAGCTTGAGTCTCCCTCAGGCACCGATCATGATTTCCTGCGCTACTCTGTGCTGCCGCGAGAGGTTGTCTGCACTGAGAACCTCACCCCATGGAAGAAGCTCTTGCCCTGCAGCTCCAAGGTGAGGCCGGAGCGTCCCGAATGTGCATGGGAGCCCTGGAGAGCGCGCCCCTTCACTGCCTGCCCCCCAGGCTGTGTTAGGTGCAGATATCCCACTGTGCAGGGTGCTGACCTGTCCCCTCTTCCCGCTTCCTCCAGGCAGGCCTGTCCGTGCTGCTCAAGGCCGATCGCTTGTTCCACACTAGCTACCACTCCCAGGCAGTGCATATCCGTCCTGTTTGCGGGGTAAGTCACGGGGAGTGGGGGTGGGGGTGCCATCCAGGGGCCCCGAGGGAACGTGCAGGTAAAGCCCGGAGCCTAGCGCCTGTCTCAGCCTGAGCCAGTAGTAAGCCTTAGGCGTGATGATGATGATTTGGGGCATTGGCCACACACCAAGGAAACCGAGTGGCTGCCTGGCAAGTGTCCAGTATGTCTTGGTCACAGAGCACAGTGGTTGAGAACAATAGCTGTGTGTGCAACTGCCAGCTCAGCCACTCTGGGCATGACCCTGAGCAAATCATTTTGTTCCCCTGAGCCCGGTTTCCTCCTCCGTCGAAGGAGAATAATAGTAGTATCAGTTCCTACAGGTGTCGGTGGCGGTTCCCCCGACTGGTACAGAATGCCGCTGGCACAGGGTCAAGTGCTCAGTAGCGAACAGTAGGAAACTGATGGGTGGGAAGATACGTGCTAGACAAGGAATTGGATCCGGGTAGGAGTCCCCAAGGCTGCGCGTGTGTGGCCGGGGGCGGGGAGTGATGCGTCCTCACTGCCGCCGTCTGGCCCTTGTGGTAGAATGCACGCTGCACCAGCATCTCCTGGGAGCTGAGGCAGACCCTCTCTGTTGTGTTTGATGCCTTCATCACAGGACAGGGGAAGAAAGGTAAGCTGCATCATTACCATTGCCATTATCATTATCGCTCCCCACCGGCACTGGTCCTGCGCCTCGTCTGGCCACACGAGGCCTTCCCCCAACCCCTGCTCAACCCTGCCCTCTGCTCCTCAGACTGGTCCCTCTTTCGGATGTTCTCCCGAACCCTGACGGAGCCCTGCCCCCTGGCTTCAGAGAGCCGAGTCTACGTGGACATCACCGGCTACAACCAGGTACCAGTGTCTGCAGTCACACCCGCCCCCCTCTGCCCAAGGCCGGCCTGCGCCTCTGCTCTCTTCTCAGCCCTGCCCCTGTGCCCCCAGGATAATGAGACATTGGAGGTGAACCCGCCCCCACCCACCACCTACCAGGACGTCGTCTTAGGTGCCCGGAAGACCTATGCCGTCTATGACTTGCTGGACACGGCTGTGATCAACAACTCCCGTAACCTCAACCTCCAGCTCAAGTGGAAGAGCCCCCCAGAGAGCGGTGGGTGCGGACGGGCTGCCAGGCACAGTGGGCTGCAGAGATTTCCCCTTGGGGAAGACTCCAGTCCTTCCTTTCACCGTGGATACAAGGCTTGTGTTTAGACCCAGGTCCCAAGTCGCTGTTCTTTTTTTTTTTTTTTAATGTTTATTTATTTTTGAGAGAGGGAGAGAGAGGAAGTGCAAGTGGGGGAGGGGCAGAGAGAGAGAGGGAGACACAGAATCCAAATCAGGCTCCAGGCTCCGAGCTGTCAGCACAGAGCCCAATGCAGGGCTCGAACTCATGAACTACGAGATCATGACCTGAGCCGAAGTCAGACGCTTAACCGACTGAGCCACCCAGAAGCCCCTCAGGTCGCTGTTCTGATTTAACTCCATCTTCTAAGCTCTGTGACCTTGGGCAGGTTCCTAAACTTAGCTGCCTCATCTGGAAAATGGGGACATAATTAATAACAGAGCAGAGTAGATGACATAATTAATGTAAAACACAGTTCGTCCATTCAGTCAGCAAATGTTTTCTGGAGACCTAAGACACCCTGCATTTGAGGAACATTATGTCTGTTGATTGAGGCAGACCTGAAACAGTTAATTACTTGTGGTTGCATTCAGTGTTACCAAGGAAACGGACAGACTGTCACAAGGGCAGCTGGTTTGGGTTGGAAGGGGCACAAAGCTCGGCACCTATAAGTACCTAGAGTAATGCTGACATGCTGTGGGCTGGGGAAGACGGGGATGATTCTGGAATGCAGGTTTCCCGGTTCTGATGGAAGAGCTCTTCCCTGCTGCCACCTGGCTTCGAGACCGAACGAGGCCAGGGGAGCGGGCGTGAGGAGTGACCGTTGCCTTCACAAGCCCTTAACCGTGGACTCCCCTGTGCAGAGGCCCCTCCAGTGCCCTTCCTGCACGCGCAGCGCTACGTGAGCGGCTACGGGCTGCAGAACGGGGAGCTGAACACGCTCCTGTACAACACGCACCCGTACCGGGCCTTCCCCGTGCTGCTGCTGGACACCGTGCCCTGGTACCTGCGGCTGTACATGCACACCCTCACCATCACCTCCAAGGGCAAGGACAACAAACCAAGTGAGAGCTGAGTCCCGGACCGGGCCCCCCGCCACTCCCTCGGCCCCTGCTTGCTCCCCCCCGGGTTCCCCCAAACCGTCATTTCTCCAGGTCATTCCTCAAATGTCTCGTAAACACTGCACTGGCACAGTTTGGAAGAGTGTGGAACGTGGAAAGGGTCGCCTCGCCGGGCCAGATACGGAAGTAATTTATGCCATAGAAATAATCCCAGCACGCCGTACTGCTGATTCTCAACAGGGCTTCCCAAGGGCAGCCGTTTCCTCATCTTTGGCACTTACTTGCCCCTCCTCCCTTGGTGCCCTGGGCACGTCCTTTTGTGCTGATTCACAGGCTTGCGGCAGAGGACGGGTTAGCAGCAGGAGAAACTGCGTAGGAAACAAAAAAAGATGAAGCTAGAAGAGACGGGTTTTGCCTCCCTGGGAGGGGTGAAGAAGTGTAGTTTCAAAAACGTATTTATATTTCCCATTTCGAAGAGGAGTTCCTATTTGCTGCGCGCTTTCCGCTAGGTGGCAGGCATAGCACCGAGTGGCGGGGACACCTACCACACAGGACTCAGGCACGTCCCCAGCGCCCGCGCTTAACGTCCCCGAGCCCCTCTCGTTGCCCACGGCTTTCAGCCTGGGGTGGTTTTACTTCTCTTTCACATCACCATATATACCACCTTCAGAATCTCTTCTTCAAACATCCCACCTCTGTGTTTTGTAGGCTTTTCTGTTTTGTTTCTTAACCTTTTGCTCTGGAAAGCATCAAACGCACACGCAGATGGAGCAGCGAGCGTGACGCGTGCCTGTCACATAGCGCCCGTGGCCTCCAGATCCCCTTGCTTGTGATCTCCGCCCTTACTTCGTTTCTTGGTTTTGTTACATTTATGCTGGAGTATCTTAAAACAGATCCTAGACACCGCATCCACCTCTAAGTGCTTCAGTATACATCTGTAACAGGGAAAGGGCTTCTAGAAAATACCACCTATCCTTGGCACTCCTGTTTCCCCCAGTGGTCTTAAAAATAACACTTTTAAAATTGATTTATTTGGGTTAGAATCTAAACGGGGTCCTCACATTGCATTTGCTTGATACGCTCTCGTTTCTCTCTCTCTTTTTAATTAATAGATTTCCTTTTCTTAGAGCAGTTTTAGGTTGAGAGAAAAACTGAGCAGAAAGCACAGAGTTCCCGTGTGCTCCCTCTCCTCCCGCCCTCAGTTTCCCCATTATTAACGTTTTGCATTGCAGTGTTTGCTCTTAAGTCTCTCTTAATCTATGACAGTTCCCACTTTTCTTCCCTAACTCTCTTTGTTGGAGAAATTTGGTCATTTGTTGTATGGAATGTTCTACATCCTCAGTCTGTCTTTGTGCCTGTGTTTAACATGTTCCTCCCTCCCTTATGTTTCTTGCGTGCTGGTGGTTAGATACAGACCCTTGATTAGATTCAGGTTCCACATTTTGGCCAAGACACTTGCGGTTCTGTGAAATTCCTGCTGCATCATCGCATCAGGCATCTGGTGCTTGGTGCCCCGGTTTTGGTCTGGCGCCCCGGTTTTGGTGACGTGAGGATTGACTCGATGGAACAGCGGCCAGTGGGACAGCGGCCCTGGAAACATCTTTTCCCTTTTCTAGGACCCCGCTACCCTCGCTGAGCCTGCCTGGCTTCCGCGATCCAGAGCCTAAGGCCTTGATAGGTAGGGACAAGGGTGCAGGTAGTCCGACCCCAGGAGACAAGTGTGGATGACCCTTGCCTGTCCCCAGGTTACGTCCACTACCAGCCCGCGCAGGACCGGCTGCAGCCACACCTCCTGGAGATGCTGATTCAGCTGCCGGCCAACTCGGCCACCAAAGTCTCCATTCAGTTTGAGCGGGCGCTGCTCAAGTGGACAGAGTATACCCCGGACCCCAACCACGGCTTCTACGTCAGGTGGGCTCCCCCCCCAATACCCCCCCGCAGCCTCCTGGCCCCCCGCTGTGCTGCTCTCCCGCGGTGGGGGGGACACGCACACAGAATGCCTCTCTGCGTCTCCACAGCCCATCTGTCATCAGTGCCCTCGTGCCCAGCACGGTGGCAGCCAAGCCCGTGGACTGGGAAGAGAGCCCCCTGTTCAAGTCCCTGTAAGTATGACCTCAGCCGCCTGCTTCGGGGCGGGCGTCCGCCTGGGCCATTGGGTTCCTGCCGGCCCGCCCGGGGCTGCTGTTGTCTCTTCCAAAGCGACGTGCAGAGTTAAGTCCGTCCCAGTAAAACTCCTGGCGGCCTTTAATATTTGTTCTGATTCCGTGAAACGATTCTGAAGTGCTTCCAGAAGAGGAACTAGGTGAGGAGAGCTGTGGTTCTAGCCTGTGCTTCTCACAGATTCTCTTGACGACTATTTCCCGAGTGCCCATCAGGTGCCAGTGCTTCAGAGAGCACCGGGCACACGTGCCCCTGCCCTGCTCCTGGCGACAGGCTCGGGGGAGACTCTGGTCTAGAGTAATGGGGTCGGGGGTCGTGCTCGGGGGCACTCTAGTGGGTTATCCAGGAGGGCTTCTCTGAGGAGTCAGCCTCGAGGCTGAGGAAGAGGCAGCCCAGGGCAGGCTGGGCCACTTTCCTCACCTCAGCACAGGGCCGCTCTCCTTCGATCAGGCTTCCGTGCTGCCTTACGTGTTTCTCTGTTGACCCGAGATGTCTTCTGTCCCAAAGGCTTTGAGGCGAAGAAAGCTTTGCAAACCCTGCCCGCTGCGCGTGGGCCCAGTGCAACCAAGGGTGGGGGTGGGGTGGGACGGGGTGGAGCAGCCTCAGCCTGCCTCAGCCCTCCTTCCTGACCCCCAGGTACCCGGTGTCCGATAGCTCTAGCTACTTTGTGCGCCTCTACACGGAGCCGCTGCTGGTGAGCCTGCCCACGCCGGACTTCAGCATGCCCTACAACGTCATCTGCCTCACGTGCACCGTGGTGGCTGTGTGCTACGGCTCCTTCTACAACCTCCTCACCCGAACCTTCCACATCGAGGAGCCCAGCACGGGCGGCCTGGCCAAGCGGCTGGCTAACCTTATCCGGCGTGCCCGGGGCGTGCCGCCGCTCTGAGATTTGCCCTCCTCACGGTGGGGCTGCTGCTAATCGCCGGGGAGCCGCGAGTTCTCTCCAGAGTTGGCTCGGGATGAGGCCAGGCCCTGGAGTGCCCTCTCCAGTTCAGTAGCCGTGAGCCAGATGCAACATTTGAATTTAAATTAATTTAAATGAAAAACTCATTCTCTCCGCTGTACCGGCCACGTTTCCGGTGCTCAGTAGCCAGAAGTGGTTAGTGGCTCCTGTATTGGAGAGTGTGGACAAACATTTCAGCCACTGCAGAAAGTTCTGGGACAGTACTGACCTAGATAACGGGGCATGCTGAGGAACTCCTTTCGCTGTGTGGTAGCTGGAATTAACTGGTTGTGGAATAAAAAGTGGCTTTCCTAGTTCTTGGCCTCCTGTTCTTGAGGCTCAGGAAGAGGGGTCTAGGGCCTTTTGCTGGGCACCTGCATCAGACTTCCTACCCTGCCCCCCAAAACTCCAACAAACAAAGCTCCTCCACCTCCTGCTGAAAATTCCTTCTTTTGATTCCTTACTGCCCTCCTCTGTGATTCCCAGAACTCCCTGGGTTTGGCTGGGAGTGTTGATATAAGCACGACCATGACCGTGAATCATCCTCTGCCTTCCAGGGGCCCCCGAGACCCAGTCCCCTGTCACCGGGGGTAGGGCTGGAGAGGTGCGGGTGCTCTGTGTGTTGGTTTTCCAACCGTGTTGTGCATTGGGATCACTTGAGATGCTTGTGAAAATAGTGCAGACTCCTGGGGTCCAGATCCTGTGAAGTCAGTGGGTCTGAGTGTAGCCCAGCCTTTGCATTTCTGTCGGGCGCTTCACGAGCGTGTGTCGTGGGTGGTCCTTAGGCCTCCCACGGGCTTTGGAGTCAGGCCCACTGGATCCAGAGGCCTGCCCCTGCCCACCTCCCCTTCTGGTTCCATAACCCTGGGTTCCTGTAGCAGATCCTTAGGCAGATTCGCCCTCTGTCCCCTTCCCCCCCTCTTCTGTCTCTCCCTCCGGCAACTTGGCATTAGTTGTGTCGGTATTTGCAGTCAGCCTGTTCCTTCCCCGGCTCTCTCATCATAGTGTTTGGCTTAGAATGCCCTGTTCCCCCAACCACACATGCTCCTCTACTGCCTGGTTCACTCTTAACAAAACCAGAGGAGATGTGCTTCCTCCAGGAAGTCTTCCCTGGTAGACCAGGCTGCTGTAGGTGCCCCCTTCCCTCTGCTCCCAGAGCTCCTTGGACTTAACTTTGGCAGGTTCCTTATCATCCCGGTTGTTCTTTTTCTTTGACTTCCATTAAACTGTAAGTTTCCTGAAGGCACAGGGACTGTCTTCCATCTGGACCTGATCCAACTCAGGATAGGAAAGTACTCAGTCAGCATGTATGAATGAATTGGTGCAGGCTATTCTGGCCGGGGATCTGGGGTTCAAGGGTAGGGGTGGGAAGGGCAAGGGGCACCCAGAAACCCCACAAGTATGAGTGCTGAGTCTTTAGCACAATGGTACTGGTGATGTCTGTACAGCCAACATAGATGGGGCTGTTTAGGTTGCTTCTGAGGGTTTCCCAGGAGCCTCCAGAATGTACGAGTGATGTATGTGCAGGTGTGTGCGTGTGTGCATGTGTGTGTAGGAAGGTGATGAGCTAATTAAGACCATGGGCAGAAGCACCTTGTTCAAGATGCTTTCCCTTGAGTTTTTCTTCCAAGCAGTAAATAAAGCGGGGTGTGAATGCAGTGGGTGGGTGTCCAAAGCTGGTGTCCTGGCTGCAGGGAGCCAGCTGCTGGCCACGTCAGCAGGGAGTTGTGGCCTGGCTGTCTTTGCACCCCTAGCCGGGTCAGCACTTGGAACCACCTCCACGACCATGTCCTACGTAATCCGTGCACGGAGGACACCCTGCTCCTCCCTGAACTCCAGATCCACTTCCCCGACGGCCTCCCCGCCGTCTGTGCTTAAGACGTCCAAGGGCATCTCAGATTTAGTATCTCCCAAGCCAAGCTTCCGATCCTCCGGCCCACTACCCCCAACATGCGCATCCAAGGTCAGCTCATCTCTGTTAACGGCACCTCTCATGTTCCCGGTTGCCCAGGCCAAAAACCTTGGAGGCTCCTAGATTCTTCCCTCACGAGTCATGTGTGCCCAGTGAACAACTCTACTCTACCTTCAGAGTGAATCCAGAAGCCAGCTCCCTTTTCACCACCCCCACTAGGGCACTGTGGTGATGGCTAACTGGCCATGCCTATCTATCTAAAGCGCTGCCCCAGCTACCCCCTCCCCGCTTTGCTGTTGTGTTTTCCTCTGTGGCTCTCACCGCCATCAACGTGCAACGTGTCTTACTTATCTTGTTTCTTAGTAATTAAGCTCCATAAGGACAAAGGTTTTGTCTCATAGCTGCAGTGTCTGGAACAGCCTGGCATGCGATTTGCATTCCAAGAATTGCTGAATGAATGAACAAATGTATGAATCTCGTGGTAATTTTGCTGCTAAGCAAGCCAGGTCCCCCAAACATCTGGGTTCTGAACCGTGAAATTCTTGCTGTGCCGGCACCAGGACAGTCTTCCCTTACCCGTGCACTCAGGGCCTGGGCATTTCCAGGTACACACTTCAGGGGTTCTCAAGTGTACGCCTGGCCATGGCCTTCTCCAAGAGGGTTGGCACGAGGCAGTGGCATCTGGCGGGAAGGGCCAGAGGTGCTCAAGGCCAGGTCAGTCGGGGCCCCCGGGCAGTGTGAGGTGTGTTTCCCCTCACACGGCTGGGGCTGTGTGGTGGAGCTGCCCTGGGGATCTCTCTGGGGAGTAGAGAGAAGGGAACCCGTGTCCTCTGAGGGCTCCCCTGGGTAAAGTGCAGTGAGTAAGTAGATGAAGGAGATTTGCAGAAGCAGAAGTGCTAGCAGAACTAGTCTCCTTCCCAGTCTTCCTTCAACACCAGGGACAGACCAACTGTTACTGTTATTCACAGACACCCAGTCCCTGCCCGCCTATCAGGCACTTCCAGCAGGGATCGTCCTCTCTGAAGAAGGCTGGGAGACAGAGCTGTCTTGAGGGTCAGGCAAGCTTGGCAACAGCTGTCCTGGGGAGCTTTCTGGCCCACCTGCCATGCGCTTGAGGGCTCAGGGAGGAGCAGCAGGGCACCCAGAACCTGGCCCCCGACCCCCAATGCCAGGATCGGGGGAGGTGGGTGAGTCTCAGCCTTCATGACCTACAGTGGGACCGGTGTGTTGTTCACACGCTAAGAACTGGGCTGAGAGGCAGAGCCCCTACCCCGAGCAAGGGCCACTGGGAAGTGGGAGAAGGAGGCAGAGTCAACCAGCCTTGCATTTTCTGGCTTCCCTGCCTCTCAGCTCATGCTCTTCCCTTTCATCCCTCCTGGACTCTGTCCCAGAACTAGAGCTCCTTCCATGAAGCCTTTCCTGACCATTCCCACTTCCACACTGATCATATCTTCATCTGAGCCTGGTCATTCATTCATTCACTCACCCACTCACCCACTCTCTGACCTGTCACTTCTATTACCCATCTGTCTACTTACTCAACAAATACATGTCTGGTATCTGTCCTGTGCCCAGCACTTTTCTAAGCACTAGGGATGTAGCAGTGAACAAGGCAGGAAATCCCCTCCTTGTAGTGCTTACCGTTTAGCCAGGGAGACAGACAAAAGCTTGGCTATATTAATGAGTATACAGTGTAATCCCAAGTAGCACTATGTCCTTGAAAAAAAGGAAAGCAGGGGGAACATGAAAGGGATGGTTGAGACCTCTAAGAAGGTGATGGAATGATCAGGGACCCAAACAAAGTGATGGAGGAAGTCACATGAAATCCGATGGAAGAGCCAGTGCAAGTGCCCTGTGGCAGGCACTTGCTTACTATGTTTGCGAAACAGGAAAGTCTGAGTAGTTAGGGCTGGGGATGGGGGATGGCAGGGGGTGAGTTTAGAAACGTTGGCAGGGGCCGGGAGGAAGCAGCCCCTGTAGACAAGGACTCTAGGTTTTATTCTACATGTGAAGAGAAGCTGAGGAGTAACAGACTCGGCTTTGCACTTACTTATTTGCTTATGTGTTTTTTTGGCCTTCTGACTTACAGAATTGGGTTAATAATTTTTGCTTCATGATACTCTCATCATTGGTCAATTCATGGACCTTTCTGTGTATCGTTTACATATTTATGCAAGTATTCTGGTGCAGTAAGGGCCTATGAATCTACCATCCAATGGGAAAACTAGCATGTGCTAGCAGAATATGTGATGTTTAAAACTCGGGCTGCTGTGTGGCAAGACTATAGGAGGTAAGAGTGGACCCTGGGAGGGAAGCCAGTGAGGAGGTGATAGAGTATCAAGAAGAAGAAGCTGGGTTGGTAGCAGCAGAGGTGGAGTAGTTGAGTTTGGGATAAATTCTGCAGGTAGAGCCCCAGGACTGACTGTTGGATTGGACATGGGGTGGATGCTGCTAATCCATGAGTTCAAGAATTAAGTCACTAATTCTTCATTCTTTCAGTGCTTGCTGGTAACTGCTTACTATCTGTTAAGTCCTTTATAAAACATACATTCCATGTTCCACATAGTCCCTGCCCTGCTCACAGCCTAGAGACAGAGATAAATAAACACACTTAAAACACTTTGGAATAAGTGCTCTGATCCAGGAAGCCCAGGGAAGGAAGGGTTCGTTCATTTTTCTGGGAGAGAAGAGAAGGATGGTTAGTTATGACCTGCACAAAACAGATGCTCAGTTCGTTCATTCTATTCTATTCTATTCTATTCTATTCTATTCTATTCTATTCTATTCTATTCTATTCTATTCAGAGAATGCACACAGGGAGGGGCAGGGAGAGAGAGGGAGAGAGAATCCGAAGCAGGCTCTGCACTGTCAGTGTGGAACTCTCCACGGGGCTCAATCTCAAAAACTTGAGATCATGACCTGAGCTGAAATCAAGACTTGGATACTTCACCAGCCGAGCCATCCAGGCGCCCCAATGCTCAGTTCTTATTGTCCCATCTCATGGCTTGATCTGAGCAACTGATTAAATTCTTTAGTTGTGTGTGTGTGTGTGTGTGTGTGTATAGATATATATTTTTTTACTTTAAAATTGTTTTTAATAGTCATAATTTTTAAAATGTGTAAGGTTCAGAGCAAAGACAGAATTTCATATACCAGTCAAAGTCTATCCTTGATTAATCTTCTAGAGCTCAATCTCTCAGGCAGTGAAGAACATGAAAGAGAATGGGGAAGTAGAGGGGGAAATGTGTCCTTTCTCTCAAATATATCTTATTTATGTGCATTTGGGAAGATCACACCAAGGACATGAATGAGACCACCAAGGACAGGGGTCTAGTCTGGGCTTCCCAGGTCCTGGATTCTAGTATTGCTGTTTGGTCCCAGGCAGCTGTTTTCCTCTCCAGGAAGGGGGGGACAGCAGGAGAGGGCATGGGGAAGAGCAGCGATGGTCAGGGCAGACGCCATCCGGCATTCCAGAAAGTATGTAGCAACAGAATATTATTTAGTCTTAAAAAGCAAAGAGCTCCTGACAGAGGCTGCAGCAGGGATGAACCTTGACAATATGATGCTAAACGCTGTGAGCTGGTCACAGCCACAATGACCAATGCTGTAGAGTCCCTCTCGCAGGAGGCACGGAGAGCAGCCCATTCACAGACTCAGGAGGCGCCGTGAGGAAGTGGGGAAGTGTTCGTTCTAATGGGCATAACATTTCAGTCGAGGAAGATGAAAACGTTCTGAAGATGGATGGTCCTGACTCTTGCGCATCAGTGAGTATACTTCAGGCTACTACATTGTACCCTTAGAGATGGGTAAGATGCTGAATTTTATGTTGTATATATTTTACCACAATTAAAAGAATATATAAAATCCTCATTTTTTCCCCAAGATCCCCTCTGCATGGGGAGAAATTCCCACCTGGCTGACCAAGCTTCCCTGAGTTTCTAGCTCTTTCCATGCTCTAGGACATGACTCCCGCTTAACAGGAGGAGTAGAAGTAGAGCCAGTAGTAGAGCCCCAGGCAGCAAAGAGCAGGTGCCAGGGTCTGGGGACAGACACCAAGGTCCCCAGATTTGCATTCAGTCTGGCCTCCATGAGAAGGACCCCCTGGTGATAGGGAGTGTGTGTCGTTTGTCCTCATCCTTCTTCTAAGGGCACAGGACAATGGGGCTGAGGGAATAGGCAGGTTTGACCACTGTGCTTGCTGAGGTGGCTGTGGGCGGTTTGTGGGGACAGGCTCAACACCCTTGTAAGAAAGCCTCAGGCCACACCGACTTGGAATGCTTTACTGACCTAAGCCCAGAGGGCTACGGGATGGGTTCCAAGCAGGGTCTGAACACAGGAAGGGAGGCCTGGCCAGCTTTCAGTCAAGGCTCAGAGGATGCAGGCATGGTCTTCAATGACTCTTTACATCTTCCCTGTAATAGAATAGTCAGTTTCCTTGTTGGCCTGCCTTTTGGTGGCCTAGGGCCAGAGCCGGACCCCTTACCCACCCCCTTCAACAGCCACCCTCCCAGGGACCCCCTCAGCTCTCTCACTTCCCGCCCTGATCACTGCCACCCTCGCCTTCATCATCTCTGTCCACCCTGTCATCCCCTGTGAAGGTTACATTGCTGCCTTCCCTGGGCAGCACCACCACTAACATGAAAAGGTCTAACTATATTCACCAATACCGCTTCCGTCTTTGCCATCCATACCGCCTTCAGCCACAGCCTTGCTGTCTCTACCCTGGCACCTCCACTCCCACTGGTGCCAGCGCCTCTTCATGACACATCCTGGTCGTTCCCGACATCCTCACCCCCCATGGTAACATCACCACGGCATCGCCACCACAGTCCACACTGTACTACCTCCCTTCCCACGAGCACCACCACCTGATCACCAGCACTGCTTCCCCTGTTTCTATCAGAGGACTCACCACAGGGCTTTGCAGACCCTCTGACAGGTCTCTTCAGACTGAAAATTGTTGGCATTGCCCTGACAGCCGCCATAGACAAAGGGCTCACATCTACTGGTTCTGGGGTTGTAGAAGTAGCGGTTGAAGGAGGCTTGGCAGGGGCCCGAGACTCGGTGTAACTGGCACAGGGCAGGCCGGGTTTCAGCCAGTTCCTGGGAAGACTCTTGGCTGAAATAGACTGCAGGGGTGAGGAGGGACAGGGACTGTCACTTAGGTGTCCTTTTAAAGGAGTGATATAAGTATTTTTCTTTTAGAAGCATGTCTTCTACGCCATCTAAGCCCCCTGCTAAGTGCTTGCCATATGTTGCATGATCTAAATGACCTTGTGGAGTAGATATTACTGTCCCTCCTCCACAAATGAAAAAACGGAGGCTCAGTGATGTTTGGTCATCTTCCAAAAATCATAAAACCTAGCAGTTGAGGCCTAGAGTTTGAAGCCATTTCCAATTTCAAATCCCAGGCTCTGCATGCTACAGCTTCTCATTACTTGACTCAAGCTATTGGGTGTAGCCTTGTTTACAATTGCAAACAACCATACTTTGGGGAAAAAAATAAATATTTACCAACAGGGGATTGAGGGATTACATGCAGTCATTGATAAGAATAGTGCTGATCTATATGCATCAACACGGAGAGAGGTCCTTAATTTTGTTGAACAAAAATCAAATGAAAGAAGACAAGATCCAGAATGGTCCTGTTAATGTATAATATAACGATAAGCCCGTCCAGTGATGATTAGAAAGTTGTTTACCACTATATTTGTAGTAATTTTCCTGTGTGATGGAATTTCAAGTGATTTTTATATTCTAATTATTTTTAGTGTAATTTAAACGACAAAGAACAAGTATCATTTTTTTATAACTAGGAAAAAGGTATTTAAACAATCTTCAGTATCCATGAGTAATCAAAAGATGGACATATTTTACTAAATCACTTGTTATTTTAACTCCTTTCCTATCTGGCTCTGGTTATCACATGAAGTGATTTATCAAACATATGTGTATGTACCTCCTCATGTGTGTATACGCATGTGTGTATACCCACATCCTCACCCATTATTTGGCTGTGGACACATGGGATCTCAGTGTTCACGGATGCAACACACACTGGTTTGATATGTACACTCCCCAACAAGGATTCACCCTCAGGCAATGAGCTCATGGGTCAATTCTGCTCCATGGTACCATTTTGTGAATCCTCAATTGATATGACATTCTCCATATCCTGGGAGAACCCATTCTTCCCTAGAATTGGAAAGAAACCATTCTAGGAAGGGAGTTCAAGGTCTTTCATTAGGGCAGCACTTACCAATCTTGGTGGGACATTAGAATCCTCTTGGGAACTATAAAGAAATCCCAATGCCCAGGCTTTACCCAAGACTAATTAAATCAGAATCTGGGAGTATGGAACCCACATAGCCCCTAGGTGACTCCAGTGTATTGCCACATTTCAGAACCTGATCTCCTTTTTATTTAAAAATATTTTTTAAAAATATTTAAAAATATTTTATTTAAAATTATTTTTAAAAAATAAATATTTATTTATTTTTGGGAGAGAGAGAAAGAGAACAGGGGAGGAGCAGAGAGAGTGGCAGACACAGAATCTGAAGAAGCCTCCAGGCCCTGAGCTGTCAGCACAGAGCCCAATGTGGGGCTCAAACTCACGAACCTCAAGATCATGACCTGAGCCAAAGTTGGACACTCAATCGACTGAGCCACCCAGGTGGCTCTGATCTCCTTTTTAAAGCAATATGAAAATCTATGTTCTCTTGTAAGAATTCTAGGAGTAGGATTCTGGAGGGCAGGATTGTTTGGGCTGTGTAAAATAGGGGACGCACTTTTTAACTTCACACACTTCCATATTATTTGTCTTTTTAAGACAAACCCATGCATTGCTTTGTAATAAAAATTACATTTGGTGAGGGTTGAATTAAATCAAACAGACATCTGTGAGGTCTGACCCCAGATCTTCCCCAGACTACATGGAGACCATAGATACAACTCCTTCTGTTTCCTCCCCAAGTGGAAGTGACCAGATGGTCCTGTACAGCCAGCCCCCCACCCTATGCCTCCCTCTCACCCACAGGCTATGGGTCTCAGGGGTCCTCTTTTCTTTTTCTTGAAAGAGCGAGAGAGTGAGAGAGTGAGCGAGAGCGAGAGAGAGAGAAAGAGAGAGAGAAAGGGAGAATCTTAGGCAGGCTCCATGCCTAGCACAGAACCTGATGCAGGGCTTGATGTCACGACTGTGATATCACGATCTCAGCCAAAATCAAAAGTCAGACGCTTAACCAACTGAGCCACCCAGGTGCCCCTCGGTGATCCTCTTTATATCAGCTTACCTGAGGTCTTTCCTAAGCTGTCAATGCCCACCAGGCCAAGGGCGAGGAGCAGGCTGAACTTCATGGTGCCAGTAGATGAGTGTTCTAGACTGGGGCTGGGAGGCTAAAATTTATACCTGCAGCTGAAGCAGACGTGCCCTATTCCTCAGAGTTGAGGGAAGTATCTGGATGTTTATTACTTGGAAGAGGAAGTACCCTGGGCCAAGAGTGTTGGCCCAAAAGAATGGGACGTCTCACCCAGAGACAATGCCAGTTGCCTGGGAAGGCTTTTCGAAGGCTATTGAGCAAGCGCCCTAAGTCAGTGCTTCTGCGGCACCTGGAATGCCAGTCCTTAGCCTCATCTACTGCACACTTGAGTTCCTGTGACCTTGGACTGGTAAGTGACTTTTCGGGGTCTCGTTTTCCCTATTCCCTATCTGTAAAACAAGTGGGCTGGACAACACGGTCCTTAAGACCCCAGCTTAGCTGTGTTCCATTCTGTTGTCACTGGTTCCCATCCAGATGCTCCCAGCTCGTTGTCTCAACATCCCAGGAGAGAAGACATAGGCCGTTGCTCATTGCTTTATTTCTTTAATTTAGGAATAATGAGTTTATTGCTTTATATAAGTTATCATACTTATTTTTAAAAGATCAAGCTATACTGAATAGTACAAACAAGAAGCAAATCCCTCCCCCCAATTCTACCATAGTCCTGTGCAACAGAATTATAATGAAATATATTATAGTTTTCTAGTACCTGCATTTAAAAAAGTAAGAAGTAGGGGTGCCTGGGTGGCTTAGTCGGTTAAGCGTCAGACTTTCGCTTAGGTCATGATCTCGCGGTTCATGGGTTCGAGCCCCGCGTCGGGCTCTGTGCTGACTGCCAGCTCAGAGCCTAGAGCCTGTTTCAGTCTGTGACTCCCTCTCTCTCTGACCCTCTCCTGCTCACGCTGTCTCTCTCTCTCTCTCTGTCTCTCATAGAAATAAATAAAACATTAAAAAAAAAGTAAGAAGTAAAGCTAATTTTAATAATAGTTCCTCTAACTCAATATATCCGAAATATTACCATTTCAACATATGATCAACAGGTAATAAAAATATTAATGCGATATCTTACTCTTCTCTGTACTAAGCCTTTGAAATCTGGTGTGTATTTCACGTTTAGAGCGCATCATGATTCATACTAGCCACATGGCACGTGCTCAGTAGCCACGCGACATGACTACTATATCAAACAGTGAACTTCCACCATGTGAAGTAACTATTAGTGACTATTAGAGTTTACAGGCAGTATTTTCCCTGAATTTTTGCATATTGCCTTAATACATGAAGGGCAGTTTGATGGGGGGGGGGGGGGGAATCCTGGGTCATACTTTCTTTTCCCAGACCTGGGATCAGGGTGGACTTAGCTCCACTGAATTCTGCCAGAGAATGTTGCTAAGAAGTGGCCTGAATGTTTTTCTCCCTTAGAGGTTACTTTTTCTTCCCTAGCTGAATGCTTAAGGATTTCTCTGCTTCTCTTTGAGATGCAGTAATGTTAACAACATTATTTTGACATCATTCTGCATCTTTTTTTAAAACTGGGACTTGGAGGGCTTTTTCACTGTACGGATTTTTTAAGGGAAATTTTTTTGTATTCTTCTTTGAATATTTTCTGTTCCAGTTGCTGGATTTTCTACTCGACAGACATCAGTGATGTCAGATTATCGTCACTTGTCCTCTCGTACTTGTTAAAAGTGCGGCCCCTGGAGACAGACACATTTAAAGGTCAGCTTTTCCATTCACTATCTGTGCTCCCCCTGCCAGTCTGTTTAACCTCTCTGGACTATAGTTTTTATCTGGAGAGAATAATGGAAACTCCCTGCGTTTGGAGTCCCCAAAGCCATGCTCAGGTTCATTTCACGAAAATGACTCGGAAGTTGTTATACTTAAGGTTACAGCCAATGGATACAGATTGAAACCAACAAAGTGACCAAGCGGAGGGTGAGAAGAATGGAGGCAACCAGGCACAAGCTTACCTCCCCCAGTCCAGTCGCACAGGATGTGTTTCACTCCCCACCCAATGCTTCTGAAGTGTTGCCCGCACACCAAAGCCTGGGTTTTTTGGGTTTTCCTTGCGGTCAGTCACCAAGTATACGACCAACTTAGCCTAGCACAGGAGTCTTGGATTTGGGTGGTGAGCACTCTGAGAGCCCCAAGGTGCTTGACGCATACCACCAACTTTGCAGCTTGGCTTTGGAGATTCCCATCTGTACTACATCTGTTATTCCTTGCGCAAGAAGATTCCTTTATCTGTTTGTTTTTGTTTTTATTTATTTTTATTTTTTAAGTTTACTTATTTATTTTGAGAGAGAGAGAGAGTGAGCAGGGGAGGGGCAGGGAGAGAGTGAGAAAGAGAGAGAATCCCAGGCAGGCTCCATACTGCCAGCATGAAGCCCAACATGGGGCTCGAACCCATGAACCGTGAGACCATGACCTGAACAGAAATCAAGAGTTGGATGTGTGGAAATCAAGATTTGGATGCATGCGGCACCTGGGTGGCTCAGTTGGTTAAGCCTCCCACTTCGGCTCAGGTCATAATCTCACAGTTCGTGAGTTTGAGCCCCACATCAAGCTCAGTGCTAATAGCTCAGAGCCTGGAGCCTGCTTTGGATTCTGTGTCTCCCTCTCTCTCTGCCCCTCCCCAGCTTGTTCTCTGTCTCTCTCTCAAAAAATAAATTAAAAAACAAAACAAAACAAAAAAAGGGTTGGATGCTTAGCCAACTGAGCCACCAGGGTGCTCCAAGAAGGCTCCTTTAAAGTGGCAGATGCCCTAACAGGTTTTAATAGTCCAACTTGTGCCTACTTAGAATTTGATGTGCCATTGGCCAGGATTCCTTATTTTAATTTATTAACCCAAGTTCCCCAGCAGTTTATGCTGTGAACATACCTCAAGTCTTCGTGAGTTCCCTAATGGCTGCCACTCACTGTGGGCACTCCATATAACTGTCCTGTAACCTTTCCAGGATCCTGGAACCTTTCTGGAAACAATATCTACATGCACACACAAGTATATTGTTTGGACCAGAGAGCTGCACACAAGGGAGCAGAGCTCAAATCTGAGATTGACTCACCCACAGTCCTCAGGAACCATGAGAGGAACAGTGAGCCCAGACTGTTCAGTGGACTCCTCGCCCGGGTGTCTGGTTTTGGGCCACAGGCTGTTAGCAGACAACTTCGGATCCCTTCCTCATACCAAAAACTAATAAAAACGATTAAAGGTAATTTGGTGATACAAAATAACTTTATTTAACACTTCACAAAGTAGGCAATCTCCATTCCCGAGGAACTGCAAAGTAGAGGGCAGGTAGATTTTATAGGATAAAAAATAAGGAACAAGGAAAAGAAGGAAAATGAAGAAGGAGCCAGGAAATAAGTATAGAGCCCAGAGCCAGCCTGGCCTTTGGGGATTGCTCACCCGCTGTACTGTGTTTCTGGTCAAGCAGAGCGTTTGCAGAAGCATGAAAGTTTCAGTTTCCCGACTCAACAGCTTGGGTAGGAGTGGCTCCAGCTTGGGCTGAGAAATTTATTTCAACTTGGGCCTGAGATCAGAGCCTAACTTTCCGACTGGGAGTTTGGTGTGATAATGATGATCACAATAGGAACCTTGAATTATTGAGCATTTACTCCCCATGGGCACAAAGCTCAATCTTCTACATTCATTAGTTTCAGATACTCTCACAACAACCCTTAGAAATGGGAGTTGATTTTATAAACAACCCCATTTTGCAAATGAGGGCACCAAGGCCCAGAAACTCTAAGAAATTTGCCAAATTCAGGCCCTCCTGCCTGTGACACATGCTGTTGAAGGGGTTCAGGACAAGATTCCCCCAAATTGTGTCATTTTGGCATATGGACTATTTTTTTTTTAATTTTTAAATGTTTTTATTTATTTTTGAGAGACAGAATGTGAGCGGGGGAGGGGCAGAGAAAGAGGGAGACACAGAATCCGAAACAGGCTCCAGACTCTGAGCTGTCAGCACAGAGCCCACCGCGGGGCTCAAACTCATGAACCACGATATCGTGACCTGAGCTGAAGTCAGACACTTAACTGACTGAGCCACCCAGGCGCCCAGATCCTGCAGGCTCAAGAGGCATTTTTGCACCTCCCTTAACTCCCTGGATGAATTGAAGTTGGGGATCTTTCCCAGAGTCAGAGTTTCTACCAGAGATAATGTTTATCCGACTGACTCTTCTGTGTGGCAGGGCGAACATCTAATTACCAAACATCTACCCTTCTTATTGTCCTGTGACTTGCCCCCCTCCCCTTGAAAGCCCGACACCCCGATCCCATACTTTAGCCCAGGAAGGCCTCTAGACCTCATTTTACCTTTTTGTCTTTGAACTTCTCACGTGTGTGGTGCTTCCACACGTACAGAATTAAATTTGACTTTCCCCTGTTAATCTGTCTCCTGTCAATTTAATTCTTAGACCGGCCAGAAGAGTCTTTAAAAGGTAAAGGAGGGGCGCCTGGGTGGCTTAGTCGGTTAAGCGTCTGACTTTCGCTTAGGTCATGATCTCGCGGTTCGTGGGTTCGAGCCCCACGTCGGGCTCTGTGCTGACAGCTCAGAACCTGGAGCCTGTTTCAGTCTGTGACTCCCTCTCTCCCTACCCTCCTCTGCTCACGCTGTCTCTCTCTCCTAGAAATAAATAAAACATTTAAAAAAATAAATAAATAAAAGGTAAAGGAAAATGCTTCCTCTCCAAAGCCACCTTGCTGGTACCTTGTACTACTAGTTCAGCTTGTCTTAAGCATGAGATAGGAGTTAAGGCATTTCCTCTCCCAAGGGCACTTAGTGGGTCCTGGTGATCCAATGACAGCTGGACTAGAGGGTGTCTCTGTAGTAGCTGGGTGAGGGCGACATTGTACTGTGGAGCCTCATTACCTCGCGCAGACAGTGTGATGTGGTGCAAGTGCACTGAAATCTACTCAATTGCTTAATCCTCTGAGGGAGAGGGGGTCTAGGGGACTCCTTTTTTGCCAAAGAAGTCAAGTGACTTGTACTGGTCACACGGTAGACATTGTGACCATTTCAAAGAAGCAAGGTAAAGGTGGAGGTTGAGGCAAGGGGGTAGATTAATGGGAGAGAATTTGAGGTTCTCTGAGACTCACCCCTTCATGATCTGGTCTCCTCTGCCGCTTTCCCATGATGTGTGGGAAAGGCAGCTTTTATCCCCGAGGAGTTTTCCGCCAGGCCTGCCACTCCAAGTGTGGATCGGGGACAATTTGAAAGGGAGAAACCTGGAGCTGCGAGCCTGTAAGAAATGCATCTTTTCTGGCCTCACCCCAGACCAGCTGAACAGAATGTACATGTCAGGGACTCCTGGGTGGCTCAGTTAGTTAAGCGTCCAACTCTTGATTTCAGCTCAGGTCAGGATCTCGCAGTTTGTGAATTCAAGCCCTGCATCAGGCTCTGTGCTGGTGTCCCTGAGCCTGCTTGGGATTCTCTCTCTCTCTCCCTCTCTCTGCCCCTCCCTGCTTCACATTCTCTCTCCCCCCCCGCCCCAAATAAATGAATAAATAAATAAATAAACTTTATATATAAAACAAGAATGTGCATTTCCACAAGATCGCAGGCATGATAAAATTTGAGAAGGCTATTACACAGCATTTTGACCCCTGTAGGCAGAAGCCTGGGGAAGTGGGGAGGTTACAAAATGAACAGGGCCGACCCCAGGTCTTCCCCTTCCCCAGTCCACTCCCCATTGGCTGTCTCCACCCCTCTGCTGGGATGTGAAAAGCTCTGTCAGACCCCAGGTTTCCACAGGAGCCCTTCTGAAGGCCTCGAAGATGAGCTGCCTCTGCCTCTCTGTAGTCCTTCTCATTCTCCTGGGCACCCTGGTGCCAGTACCCGGGGAGCCCCACTCGCCTGTCCTCTACAATCTGGAACCCATAAAGGAGCCCAGTTCTGTGAAAGGGGAGGCAAACATCCCTTTGCATTTCTCCAGGGACGTTAGGAAGTTTTAATTGCAGGGATTTTCATGACTCTAAAAAGTAAATCGGTATGTTTTCAGCTTTTAAGACATTATCCTGCCTCTTGCTCATCAGACAGGTCTACCAGAACCTGGGCCCCACCTCTGAGACTCCCTATTCCTGGTTTCTGCCTCTTCCCTGAACCTCACTGTAGTGCAATGAACAAGATGACTATTAGATCTTTGTTCTGCTTCCAGCCATAGCTCAGGAAACCTTTGGGATGCTAATGAATGACTACACGCTGCATCCCGTCTGGAGGGGCTGGTGGCCAGAAAAACTGCTCAGGTTATTACAGGGCTAGAATTTTCAGCCCTTACTCCTACCCAGCCTCTAGGGAGAAGGAGGGTACTGAGAGAGTTCCAATCACCAACGGCCAATGATTGAATCAACTATGCCTCCGCAAAAATTCATATTGAAGCCTCCGTAAAAATTCATAACCATCAGGGTTCAGAGGGCTTGCGGGTTGAGGACACATGGAGGTGCTGTGCAAGTCACCCTCTGAGTCTTCCCACCCCCCCCCCCCACCTTGCCCTACGCATCTCCTCCATTCGACAGTTCCTGAGTTTTATCCTTTATAAGCAACTGGGAATGGGTACAGTGCTTTCCTGAGTTCTGTGAATCATTCTAGTGATGACTCGACCTGGGGGAGTGGTTGTGGTCAAGGAACCCTGAATTTATAGATGGTCGGTCAGAAGTATGGGTGGCCCCAGGGGCTTGTGACTGGCACCTGAAGAGGGGCAGTCTTCTGGGACTGAGCCCTTAACCTGTAGGCTGTACGAACTGTGAGGACTTCATGTCAGAAGTGAATGGATTTGTAGGGCACCGAGGTGGTGTTGAAAACTGGCTGATGTTGGTAGAGACAACACATATTTGATGTCAGGAAAAAACCCCAAGACTCATTAATCCCTGTGCTTTGGTGGCTGGGGTGAGGCTCAGGGACAGGAGAGTAATGGGTGACCTATTATCTGCATTTCTGAATATCTACTAGTTATCTGCGTTTTAACAATTTCCCACAGAAGTCGGGTGTTTCATCATTGAGTTTGTGGTGGATTAGTATCTTGTCCTGACCTTACCACTTAATAGGTATCACTTTGGACAAGTCACTTATGTTCAGTTTTTTTACCTGTCCCCTGCCACCCAAGTTCTTTGAAAGGATTACCAACCATGAATATAAACATTTGATAACATACTATGGCCCATGATGTCCACTATCCACTAAGGTGTCTCAGTCTGAACGACTTTGTCTACCCATCTCCTTCCCCCAAGGAAAAAAATTATTCAGGTGTCAAGTAATGATTTTATTTCTCCATTACTAAAATTAATCAGAAGGGCCTGGAACAGCTGAACCAAGCTTCTAACATTCTAGAACATTCTAACATTGTTAGAATGTTAGTAATAACTCAAGGCCCTTCCCCCTGCTCCTGTGTCTATTATTTCGTTATCCTATCAGGATACAGAATGGTGGAACTAGCTTCCTAATTATATATACAGAGGTGCCCCACCATCAAACAGACGTTTTACTAACGGGAATTTCATTATATTCACTCTATCCAGTGACTGCACCTGTGTGAACATGAGATGGGAGATGAATTCATTTGACAAATATTAATTCATTTGACAAATATTTATCAAGTACCTATAAAGCACTGTTCTTGGTGTGGGGACACAGCTGTAAACAAAACACAGCAAAGACCCTGCCCTCTAGGAGGGAAACAGACAATAGAGAAAGAGGGAAATCCTATGCCAGGTCATGAAAAGTATTTTGTTGATAGGGAGGGACGGGGATAAAGAAGGCTATGCCCTTTCTACAGGGTGGTCAAGGAAATCCTCTTTGAAAAGGAGATGTTTGAGCAGAGCTTGGAGAAACCGAGAGTGTGCCAGGTGACCAGCTGGTGGAAGAGCAGCGCAGGAGACGACTCAGCAGGAAGAACTTACCTCCAGCGTGTGAGCAGCAGTGAGGACGCCAGCGTGGCTGGAGCTGAGTGGGTGGCGTGGGGTAATGGAAGGTGAGGAGGCCAGGGAGGCCCTGGGGTGCAGGTCACGCAGAGCCTCGTAGGACTTTATAAGAACTCAGACTTTGGCTCTAAGAGAGAGATGGGGAGCTGCTAAGTGTTCGGATGTAGGAGCAATGCAATAGATAACAGGATCCCTCTGACTGCAGTGTGGAGAGTGGTCCCTAAGGGGCTCAGGGTAGCGACAGAGGGATCAGCGGGCAGGGTACTGCCATAATCCAGACCAACAATGATGGAGTGTGGACATATGTGACTCTCTCAGTCTACCCAGTTCTCTTGAATAACACAAATGCCTTGTGGGGCGCCGGGGTGGCTCAGTCGGTTGAGCGTCTGACTTCGGCTCAGGTCATGATCTCGCAGTCCATGAGTTCGAGTCCCTCATCAGGCTCTGTGCTGACAACTCAGAGCCTGGAGCCTGTTTCAGACTCTGTGTCTCCCTCTCTCTGAACCTCCCCTGCTCACACTCTGTCTCTGTCTCTCTCAAAAGTAAATAAACATTTTTAAAAAATGCCTTGCACTGTTAAGAATGATTCTGTTCCTTATGTGAGTAATTAAACATCTTTTCTTCTTTTTTTTTTTAACATCTTTTCTTTGCTGCTTTCTGATAATAAACGCAGTAATGTATTCATTACAGAAAACTTTAAAGATAAAGAAAAGCATTAAAAACGAAAGATTTCCAAATCCTACAACCCAACCATTACAGATAAGCCATTCTACTTTGAGAGCTCTTAATGTACATGAATGAATGCATTTGCTCATCTAAAGGTAACAGTGCCAGGAAGAGCCACCAGGAAAGGTGAAGCTATTGTCTGAAATCACAACCTTCCCTTTCGTTCCTCCTTGTAGGGCCCCTCCCCCCTCCCTTCCTTCCTCACGGTCCTGGTGCCACCTTCCCTCTGGGTCCCTATCAAGCCCCTCTTCATCCAACTCATGAAGCCCATCCCAAAAGAGGACACTCTTCACCTCAGCAGCAGGGCTGGGCAGTGAGGCACCTGCCTCTCACACAGCATGTAAGGGAAGCCAAATACAGAAAGACTTTGGTTTGTGAGCATAATTCGTTCTGGAAACATGCTTGTAACCCAAAGCACTCATGTATCAAAGTGAATTTCCCCATAAGAAATAATGGAAACTCAGATGATTCATTCCACAACCCAAAAATATTCACATAAAAATGATTAGAATGCTGTAATATAATACAAAATAATAAAGAAAATACAAAATATAAAGAAAAATAAACAAATTAACCCGCATTTACCTTTGAAAACTTTCATGGCTGCTGTGAGGGAGATGAGAGGAGGGTTATTGTGTAGAATGACTTTCACTTAATCACTGCTATCTATTGGTTCAGTGGAATATTTTTCTTTTCGTGCAATTTTAACAAGGAACTTATCCAATAACTTAGAATAAAGTAATGTATTCTTTTAAAATTTATTGTTTAAAAAAAATTTAATGCTTTATTTATTTCTGAGAGAGAGAAGGGGAGGGTCAGAGAGAGAGGGAGACACAGAATCTGAAACAGGCTCCAGGCCCTGAGCCGTCAGCACAGAGCTGGACGCGGGGCTCGAACCTACAAACCATGAGATCGTGACCTGAGCCGAAGTCAGCAGCTCAGCTGACTGAGCCACCCAGGTGCCCCAAAGCAATGCATTCTTAAAGCTACACTTGTATGGAAAACCAAAGGACTATCCACGGGTGCTTTGAAGTGACAAAAAAATACCCTAGTGCCAGTTGTGGGTACCTTCCATCGTTCTGAAAAATCACTGATTTCTGCCAAACACCACTGCCTGAGACCAAGCATCCAAGCATGGGAGATCATCACCTACAATCCTGCAGAGACAGAGAGAGAGAGACAGAGAGAGAGAAGAACCATTGGCTCAGGTATCATCATGTGACATTTGGTGTCACACGCTACTCATATTGCAAGACATCGCTCGTTTATCAAGTTAAAATTTATTCGAAATGTTTGCTCATCTTGCAGAACACTCACAGAACAATTTACTTACAATCCAAGGTTTTACTGTACTTAATAACTCAGATAAGTTGTATTTGAATACAATAGTTAAAAAAATATAAGTAATGCAAAAAAGCTCATTATGAACAAAATATTAACACTTTCGATAAACACAGGATCAACCCCTATACTTGCTAACTCTGCCTCACCTCAGTCCTGGCCCTGCTCAGCTGAAACCCAAGAGCTTTACATTCAGAATGAATAAGAGTCATTCCCAATTTCAAGTTCAGATGTCTGTCAGAGTGTGATTTCCTACTTCAAAAAGAAAAAAAAAAATGCGTCTTTTAAATAGAGAGTTGTGATTCCTTATGTGCAAGAAAGCAACTTCCAAATCAATTTAAAGATTTCCCCATAAATGAAAGATTTGTCTCGGCCCTCTGGACACCTAGTTGATGGTTTCAGCCTGTGTTGCACAGGATTTTTTTCCTATTTACTTGATGGTTTATCAAAGGGGTTAAGAAGTCTGTGGCTGAATCAACACATTGAATAATTCAGAGACTTAAGTGAAGACTTAATATTCATCAAGATATTTTACATTTTGACAACTTAGATGTAAAATATTAGATCTAAAATATATAATAATTATTCGCTTCCTGGATCGATACATATTTTAAAACTTTAGCTTGATAAAATATGTGTTTTTTTTTTTTTAAATACACTGCAATCCTTCAAGAGAAGCCATTTACTTAATATGATGCTGAAAAAAAGAAGCATGGGTTTATCCTACCCTTGGAAAATCTGGCTGTGCCGGTCCAGTGGAGGGTCACTGGGAATGAGTTTATTGAGCCTCAATGGGCTGGGGAGAGGTTCAAGGGCTTTTCTTGGGCAATTTTGTCCCAGGTTATTTATAGCTTGAATACCTACTTGGAGCATTAGATTAGAATTTAATGAGTGCACCTAACAGTTACTCAAATAACTACCACTTACTGAATATTGTTAATTACCACTTACTTTAGAGATATCATCTCTAAGCCTCTCAACAGATCTGAGGTTGGGACTATTGTTTGTGCTCATTTCACTGAAGAGGCTGCTGTGGCTCAGAGTGGTTTGTTTTCTCACCTAAAATCACAGAGCCAATGAGTGGTGAGCTTAAATAACATGAAGTCCATTTTGCATATGATGCTCCTTGAGCCTTGGGGGTACTGGGATATGAAGGGGTGGGAGAATGGTGGGGGCCAGTGAGAGGGCTGCGGTTGGGGCTCCGGGCCCCCCACCGAGGTGCCTACCAGATAGCTTTCTCTTGGTAAGATTTCATTTGGAAGAAGGGATCTGCTGCTCAAAAGGATTGGCATCCACATCCGCATAGCTCTTATCCTATGCTTTACAAAGCCTGGTGACTCAGTCGGTTAAGCGTCGAACTTCAGCTCAGGTCATGATCTCGCGGTTCGTGGGTTCGAGCCCCGCGTCGGGTTCTGTGCTGACAGCTCAGAGCCTGGTGCCTGTTTCAGATTCTGTGTCTCCCTCTCTCTGACCCTCCCCTGCTCATGCTTCTCTCTCTCTCTCAGAAATAAATAAAAAACATTTTAAAAATTAAAAAAAAGGCATATATATCTTTTAAAAACAAACAAACAAAAAACAAAGCCAGGATGTCACTGGATGCAGTGCTTTATTACTCCACAATATCCTGCAACCGTCTTCCAACGTCAGTATTCTTATATAATGTTACTTACTTTTTGCAAAAATTGTGGCATATTTATTTTAAATATTTATTTTTTAATTACAAAAGGTGCGTATGTTCATTATAACTAGTGGAAGGACATAAAGATGTGTAAATAAAGTTTTAAGATTTTAAGTTTAAGATTCCCTCTCCAGGGTTGGGGAGGAAGGTTTTTCCTCAGTCCTTCAAAAGTTCTTCTGGCTGTCCTAAGAATTAAATTGACATGAGACAGATTAATAGAAGAAAAACAAATTTAATGTTGTATTTACAGGAACCCCACACCCATGAGCAGTTCAAAGACAGGTAAAATGAGGCTTATAGGCCCTCCTGCGCTAAGGTATGGGATCGGGGCGTGGGGCTTTCAAGGGGAGGAGGGCAAGTCATAAGGCAATAAGAAGGGCAGATGTTTGGCAATTAGATGTTTGCCCTGCCACACAGAAGAGTCAGTCAGAGGGGCGCCTGGGTGGCTCAGTCGGTCAAGCGTCCAACTTTGGCTCAGGTCGTGATCTCGCGGTTCGTGGGTTCGAGCCCCGCGTTGGGCTCTGTGCTGCCAGCTCAGAGCCTGGATCCTGTTTCAGATTTTGTGTCTCCCTCTCTTTCTGACCCTCCACTGTTCATGCTGTCTCTCTCTCTCTCTCAGAAATAAATAAAAAACATTAAAAAAGGAGTTAGATAAAAATTTTCTCTGGTAATAACTCTTGCTCTATGAGAGATCCTCAATTTAGATTCTTCTAGGTAGTTAAGGGAGATATAAAAATTTCTCTTGAGCCCACAGGGCCTCAGCTGCCTTCAGCTTAAAATAGACCACCTACCAAAGTGGCACATTTTGGGAAGACTTGTTCTGAACCCCTTCACTGGTAGGTGTTTGCTGTTTCCAACACCACCAAATAATTCTCCGTTCCCCAATAGATACTGACTTGGTGTCCTACCATTTAACTTAACTCTGACTGGAAATAGTAGCAGATCCCGCAGGTAAAGGCTCGGTCCTATAAAACTGCATACCTGACCCCCTCACTTCAGATGCCACTTGCAGGTCCAGCTTGTTACCTGTGCTTCCTACCACTTGGTCATAGACTGGAGGTTCCCATGACCCCTCCTCAGGTTGGATTAATTTGCTAGAGGCTCAGAGAAACATTTCACTTACTAGCTTACAGGTTTATTATAAAAGGATACAACTCAGAAGAGCCGGATGGAAGAAACGCACGGGGGTAAGGTATGGGGACAGGGTGCAGAGCATCCATGACCTCTCTAAGGGTGTCACTCTCCCCAGTCTTCATGTGCTCACCAACTTGAAGCCCTCAGAGCCCCATCCTTTTGAGTGTTTACCGAACTCTCAGCAAAGTGGCATGGTTGATGAAATCATTGGCCCTGGTTGATTAAACCAATTTCCAGCCCCTTTCCCTTCCTGGAAGGCAGGGGATGGAGCTGAAATTTCCAACCCTTAAGTCACACTGTTGGTTCCCCTGGCAATAAATCCCTCGGCCTCTCCTTTGGCTACTAGGGGCTTTCCAAAAGTCATGTCATTGAGTCAAAAGACACCTTTATGGCTCTCATCAGTTAGAGAGTGGCAAGGGTCTTTCTTAGTAGCCTTGTGCCAGGAAAGGAAGGAAGATCAAGTATGTATTTCTTATTATAAGTTACAATGCCACACCCCCTCAGTATCTCCTTAGTCCCCTCCTTTTGGGGCAGCTAACACACTGGTACGTTTTCTTTCGTGCCTTTCTTCACTACAGCATGATTCTTTAAAACATTTTTTTTTAATGGTACAAGCTTTCAAGCATACACAAAAATACAGAGACTAGTATAATAAATCCCCATATACCTATCATTCAGCTTCAGGAATTATCAACACATGGAGAATATTGTTTATGTATGTCCTTTTTTGGGGGGGGAGTTTTCTGAAGCTAATCTGAGGTATCCTGCTGATTAATCCATAAATACTTCATTAATTATACACCCCCCCTTTTTTTTTTTACATTATCACCATGTCATTGTGACACCTAACAAAATCAGTAGTAATGCCCCAGAAAGCAGGCCACCAAATGGAGGTTGCACACCTCATGCTCCCCACCCCCTACCACTGTGCAGACTGAGCTGTGCTGACATCTCATAAGTGACCCGGAGCCCCCTCACACCCCAGTAGGCTGTGGCCCACCTTCTGCCTGGAGCTTCCCTACCCAGGTCCCTGCAGGGTCTTTCTTCAATGATGCCAACTCTAGGCACTGCTAGACTTCCTCACTCATATGGTGGCTGCAGAGGGAAAGGGGACCGCTTCCGGGGTGAGCAGGCGTGCACCCGCACCTGCATTGGTGGGAAAGAGCCCCAAATAGGTGGGGGAGGTGCGAGGAGGGTGAAGTTAGGACTTCAACATGTCTTTCGTGAGGGGGACACAATTCAACCCATAATAGCAAAGAAGTGGCAAAATGTGGACCTATCTGATGGACCCAAAGCCTTTGTCCTTTGGATGGAGGGCTACTGCATCCAAGTTAAGAGCCTGGCCTCTCCAGCCAGGCTGCAAGGGTTCAAATGCCTGGGTCTGTCTTAACTGGGGGCTCCTAAGAAGCAGAGGCAAGTAGCTTATTAGGTAAGATGGAAACAGGTGAGAAAGAAAAGGGGAGGTAGCCAATAAATACTGAGTTGTCAAGTCCACTACTGCTGTCTGTGACTGGTGTTTAATCACATGAGGACTCAGGGAGGTGGGGGGAACACTGTCCCCGCAGTTACCTGCCCCGAGAGGGAAAGGAAAAGTGTTTACACACCAACTCCCTGTTATTCATTGGTTGAAGGCTGCTGGCTTGCTCTGTGCACAGGCTTTCCTTGTGTGGCTTTCAAGAAAGCCCTCAGGCAGAGGTACAGATAGTGGCTGTTGGAAGTCAGCCAGCAACACTGGACATGGCAGCTCCCAGAGGTAAGAGTAGGGCACATGTCTTCCGCCACACTGTTTATGTGACTTTGAACAAGCGATTTAACCTCTCTGTTCCTATCGTCTTCCTACGTGGGGTTGTTGTGAGGATAAATGGCTTAATCCATGCTGATCCCTTAGACCAGAGAGCCTGGCATATAATTAGTGCAATTGAAACATTCGCTAGGATTATAATTGACTAAATTATACCGTCCTTTGCTGGAGAATGAGCGACTCAGACACTCATCTTTAGAATACTCTTTTTTTGGGGCGCCTGGGTGGCTTAGTCGGTTAAGCGTCCGACTTTCGCTTAGGTCATGATCTCATGGTTAGTGGGTTCGAGCCCCGCGTCGGGCTCTGTGCTGACTGCCAGCTCAGAGCCTGGAGCCTGTTTCAGTCTGTGACTCCCTCTCTCTCTGACCCTCCCCTGCTCACGCTGTCTCTCTCTCTCTCCTAGAAATAAATAAAACATTAAAAAAATTACATTTAAAAAAGAATACTCTTTTTTTTTCCTCTCTCTTTGAACCAATAAATTTCTCCCCCACCCTTGCCCAGCCTCGCCGCATTGGTCTTGATTCTACTCCCAAGAAATCCACCCACCAAGTCTACTGTCTTTGTCCCAAGATAATTATACACAGACTGGGAGATGGCCATCCAGAGAGTACTCCCATCTTCCATTAAGTGTCTTTTAGGTTCTTGTGCAACATTTTGCTGCATCCCCTCTATCAGCTTTCAGATTCTCGGGACTTGAAGTGGGAGGAATCTCTTTTCAGCTCCCTACAATCTATGCAGGGGCTGCTAGAATGTCACCTCACTGTGTTGGGGGAGGGAGGTTAGTGTTAGCACAGGAAGGTCGTCGGTAGGCTGAGAGCTTCCAAACCACCTCCTGACTTGGTACCCCTAGTCAGGCACGGGAGCGGCAGTCAGATCATGTGGCCATATGGACAGCTGAAAGAGGATCTCTGGGGGGCTGGGAGGCAGGCGGTGGGTGATGGGCTAGGGTGTAAGCTCATGGACATATTTCTCAGGATGTACCACTCTTTGGTTCATCATTAAGCCTTCCCAGCTACAAGGCATTGTGGGACTTCTTCAAAATCCAGTGGGTCCCCAGCCAAAGGGAGGCCCCCTAGCTAGAGTTCCCAGCCCTTGCAAGCAGATGCCCTTGACACTGCTTTCTGGGAAGATGGGAGCTGGAGGGGCTTTGGGAGAGCAGTCTAACTGCCTCACTACAGATGAGGAAATGGAGGCATAGAGGGTTCACAGAGCAGGGATTCTTAAACAAAAGAGAACATAGGCAGAACTGGTTCTGTCACACATTACCTTGCAGTCTTGGGCAAATTTCTCAACTTTTCCGAGTTTCACTTTCCTTATTTATAAAACAGGGGTAATGAGAATACCTTTTAATAAATATCTCCAGCCAAAGACCACTAGAAACATTTCTGTTTCTGCTTGAACGAGTTGGGTTTATTACTCACTGCAGCCAGGGAGAGCGCGTGCGCGCGCACACACACACACACACACACACACACACACACACACCTCATTAAGAGGATGTTAGAAAGGACTTATGGGATTTGGGCTTGTGTTGGGTGATTTGGGGACAGGTTCAAGGAAGCTGGCTCTCCTGTGGATCGGATGTTGTCAGGAAGTGGGGCAGTTCTCTGACTGGGTATCTTAATCTCAACAATAAGAAGGGAATGAGAGGTACAGGTTAAAGCCTTAGTTGGTAAAGAAGGAACCATCCCTCAGATTGGCCAGGATAGGGGATGTTTGCTTATGTTTTTGGCTTGTGCAAGGCTCATGCTTTGTCTGTTCAAACAAGATCACAGAGGGCCATGCTTTTGTCTTGACCCCCCACAGTCACAGAAGGGCCTTGTCTGATGCTGATGTTCTGTGACATTGTGTTCAGTAGGAGAACATCGAAGACCACTGTGAGTGCCAGGTCAGCTCTCGGAAGTAAGTCAGGGGCTGCTTTTTTCTGTCTTGTATCAACCTCATAGAATTATGGGGACGATTAAAATGGTATGATGTTTGAAAATGCTTTGTACAAGTGGCTGGCAGAGTAACCGTCTCGTGAATGACAACTCTGATAACAGCAATAGTAATACTATTAATAAATGTGTTATTTTTAATTTTTTTAAATGTTTTATTTATTTCTAGGAGAGAGAGAGAGAGAGAGCGTGAGCAGGGGAGGGTCAGAGAGAGAGGGAGTCACAGACTCTGAAACAGGCTCCAGGCTCTGAGCTGGCAGTCAGCACAGAGCCCGACGCGGGGCTTGAACCCACGAACCGCGAGATCATGACCTGAGCGAAAGTCGGACGCTTAACCGACTAAGCCACCCGGGCGCCCCCCTTTTTTTTTTTAATTTTTTTACTGTTTTATTTATTTCTAGGAGAGAGAGAGAGAGAGAGAATAAATGTGTTATTTAATTGCTAATTTAAAACCTTGTAATAAAAAAGAGATTTGATACTAATGAGAAGCAGCTCTGGATGTTGCTGTGTGATCTTGGGCAAGTCGCTTCACCTCTCTGGGCCACAGTTACTTTCTTTGTAAAATAGGATGGTGGTATCTGCTTTCAGACATTCACGAGTTTGGTTATTTCTTTTTAATTAAAGATTTTTTAATGTTTATTCATTTTTTGAGAGACAGCACGAGCAGTGGAGGGGCATGGAGAGGGAGACACACTATCTGAAGTAGGCTCCAGGCTCTGAGTTTTCAACACAGACCCTGATGCGGGGGCTTGAATTCATAAACGGTGAGATCACGACTTGAGTCAAAGTCAGACGCTTCAGCGACTGAGCCACCCACGCGCTGCACAACTTTGGTTATTTTTGAGGACTATGATGATTATGGTGCTGAAGTGCTTTGAACACCGCACACCAAAACAACTTATCCAAAAGCACATAAATGTTTAGTTTCTTGGGCTCTTGACTGCTTTTAAAATGTGCCATCGACGACATTAAAGAAAGGAGCAAATAAACTTTTTTTTTTCCCCGTAGTGTCACCTTCCGGAAGTCTGCCCCTGGAAAGTCCCTCCAGTGCCCAAGAAGTGTCACAATCTCTCTTCCAAATGGGTCTCATGCTTCCTCAGGGGTAACTAAAGCTCTCTTGCTTTAGTGATAGGCCTCACCCAGGTCCATTCTCACGCTCACCCCACCTTGCTATTTATTTGACTTTCCTGTCTCTCAAAAGCCTGAGTAGGAGGTGGAGGATACCACTGGTTTTCTTTGGGATCAAGGACACCTCATCTTCAGCCAGTAGGAACCTCTTTTTAAGGAAAGGAAAGCTCTGTCTGCCCCCTGGTGGCAGCAGGAGGAAGTGCCACCTGCCCGGGAGGCCATATACACCCCTCCCCTGTAACGGGAAGATTTACCTCTTTCAGTATCTGCATTAAAATAAATAAATAAAATAAATATATATATATATATGTAATGTGTATATATGTATATATTATATATATTAAAGAAAGTGAGTTCATAAATCATAAATTAGTAGGAATAATTAATATAAAATATTTGTTGTGCATAGGTACGGACAATCTCTGCTCTCATGGTCTTCACCTTTGAGCAGGAAATCCCTTGAGACATTGAACAAGAGATTAACAGTGAATGTGGTGGCCATTTGTGGAGGGGAAGTGCAAGGTGTGATGGAAAAGTTAGCAAGGGACATGGCCAAGTGTGGAAGCGGTGGTGGTGGACGGGAGGATGCCCTGGAGACGTGAACTTGCAGCTGAGACCCAAGAGGTGAGCAAAAGTTACTCGGAGGGAGGTGTGTGTGTTGGGGGAGAGTGCTAAGTAGATGGGAAAGCAAGAGATAGCTTGAAGAAGAGAAGACACTCTGAGAATAAGTGGGGGGCCAGGATGAGATGGTAATGGGAGTAAAAGTAGGGACCAGATCCAAGGAGCCTTGCAAAACAAAGAGTTTGGGGCTTTATCCAAAGGCCAGAGAAAGGGCCTGAGCTTCTTAGAACCTGGTGGCTGGATGGGAGGAAGGGTGGGGCCTGTGGCGTGGGGGGCATGACAGTTGTCTAGATGGGAGAAGAGGGTGGCCTGTATTCATCAGAGAGCGATGGTTTGGGGAGGAGATCGTGAGAAAGTACAGTCAACAGGCTTTACTGACAGATTTCTCATGGGGGAGGCGAAGAAAAGGAAAAATTAAGGACAAGGGTCTGCTTCCTGAAAGAATGGAGAAGCAGGTCTTTGTGGGGGGCGGGGGGGGAGGACTGTGAGTTCAGTTTTGTAAATGTTGAGTCCAGGGTGCCTGTAGAACATTGAGGCGAATCAATGTTGAGTCGACATTGATTCAACCACTCACTTGTTCGGCAAATGTTTATTAGGGAGAGTGTATGTGGTGATTGAGGGCAAAGAGCCGACTCCATGGCCTCAGATTCTGGCTCTGCCAACTTACTAGCTCTGTGGGCAGATAAATCACTTCACTTCTCTGTCATCATCTGACTCACTTGCAAAGCAGGAGGGGTGGTAAGGTTACATACCTCTCTGGTTGTTAGTGAGGACTCAGGGAGTTAATCCATGTGAAGATGTCAGTGCCTGCACTCAGGAAGGACTCAATAACCGTGTCCTAACCGAGTGCCCACTGTGAGTTCCAGGCACTGTCTTGGGCTCTGGGTCATAGCCGTGGAGCTGACATTCTAGCCGGGCTGGGGGAAGGTACACAAGTAAACAATAATGGGCAAGATACGTTTCAGATAGTGATAACTGCTATGAAGAAAGTCACACAGGGTGCAGGGCCAAGAGGACCTACATTAGTCTGGGTGGCTCTGAATGGAGTGAGGGAGGAGCCATGTGAGTATGGGGGGAGGGTGTGGGTGGAAGAAGGGATGCGAAGATCCAGGATGGTCCAGGAACACAAAGGCCTGTATGGTAGGAGAAAATACAGAAGTAGGCAGCGGCTTGCTCGCAGGCTGTGGCAGCGCATAAGATTGTGATTCCCGGGGTGGTGGGCAACCACCGAAGGGCTTGGGGTGTGGGAATATCATGGCCTGATTTAGTTTTTTTTCCAAGTCACCCATTGGCCACTGTGAAGAGAATGCAATGTACCAAGAGGTCTGGGTTGGAGATGGATATTGGAGATTCTTCTAGATGGAAGACGATATAGCAGGGGTCGAAGGTACGGCCTGGGGACTGAGTTCAACAGCAACAGGGAGAAGGCAGCCCTGCTCTCCCCTTGTCAAGGTGACCCTGGATATGGCTTTACTTACCGTTGGGGGTGCTCCTAGGTGCCATGCAATGATCGAGATGAGTAACAACCACCGTGAAAATGTGCTGTACATGTCTGCTCCTTCCTTAGATGATTCTGTGAAGCCTTCCACACTCATTCCTGGCCTACTGGCTGTGTATGTAGACTGCTTTCAGGACCTGTGTTGTGCTGCCTGACCTTGAGATGCCAATTCATCCTTAGATCTCTCATCTATGAAGTGGGTGTGATAAAATCTGCCCTGCCCACCTCCCGGGAATACACGGAGGATATGATTAGATAAACCCCGGGGAAAGATGTTGAGGGGAGGAGGGGAGAGTTTCCTTCTTCCTCTCTTTCTACTTCACATCATGGATATTGCAAAGGGAAACAATGTTTAGGCATCACAGAGTGTGTGCGCAGAGTATCTTTGGTCCAGAACCCGAGGCTGTCAGAGTGAAGGAAGATAACACTGGCGCCCAATGAGATGGCGCAGGGCCAGCTACAAAGAGCCCAGAGCACCTACAGGGCATTTTGACAAGAGCTATTGCTCACATGGTGGCACTGTCTCATTGCTTTGCAAAAAAACTATCCCTTAATCCATGTTGACATTATGAGACTAGAACTGTTATCTTCACCTTAAAAATGAAGGAACTGAGGCTCAGAGAGGTTAAATAACTTGCCCAAGGTCACAGAGCTAGGAAGTAGTAGATTTGGGCTTCAAACCAGAACTTCTTGCTTCCAAATGGCCGGCTCTTAACTATTCTCAAGGGATGGGGAGTAGGTGATCATTTGCAAATGATGAACCTACTTGCTGGATTTTTCTTCTTCACTTATGCTGCAGAATGATTTCTGTGGGTTAACCTCAGTAATTGACAGAGAGCCTATTCTAATTCTACATAGTTCACTCACAGGCCCAATAGGATTATAAAAAAACCTACCAACATCTTTTACCTGCTCCAGTTACCTATGGGCATAGTAACCACCCTAAAGCTAGTGTAAAATAACAATCATTTTGCTATGTTCATGGACTCCATGGGTCAGGATTTTGGACAGGGCACAGTGGGAAGGGTGTCTCTGTTCCATAATGCCTCGGGCCTTAGCTGGGAAAACTCAAACAGCTGGAGGTGACTCCGTACTGGGGCTGGAATCATCTAGAAGCTTCTTCACTCATGTGTCTGGGCTGGAATAACTGTAAGGCTGGGCTAGCTGGGATGGTGGCCCAGAGTGCTTACCTGTGGCCTCTCCACGAGCCTTAGGGTTCCTTACAACATGGAAGCCTCAGAATAGCCAGACCTCGTCCACGGCAGCTCAGCGCTCCATGAGCTAGTATTCCAATAGAAACTTCCAGGAGAAAAGGTAGAAACTGTGTGACATTTTATGATCTAGCCTCAGAAATCCATAGCATCACTTCTACTAGACTATCGATTGAAGCGATCACAAGCCTGCCAACATTCAAGGGAAGGGGACATAGACCCTCACTTCTTAATACAAGGAGTTACAAAGGATGTAAAAAATGTTGCAGTTATGTCTAAACATTGCCACATTATTCTTAGGGGCAGGAAGATTTCATGGTTCTCCAACATGCTTCCCTTTGGGATGACATTCATGACAATTATGTGGGTCCCCAACCTTTCCATCCCAGGAAGGCCCAGAAAGAGCAATAGGCTGAATGTTTATGTCTCCCCCAAATTTGTATGATGAAAGTCTGATCCCACGGTGATGATATTTGGAGGTGGGACTTTGGGGAGGTGACTTGGTCGTGAGGTTGGCAGCCTTCGGGAATGGGGTTAGTGTCCTTCGAAGGAGAGGCCAGAGAGCCAGCCAGCTCTTTCTGCCACGTGAGGAGAGAATGAGAAGTTGACGGTCTACAACCTGAAGAGGATCCTCACCCGAACCTGACCATGCTGGCGCCCTAGTCTTAGACTTCCAGGCTCCAGAACCGTGAGAAATAAATGTGTTGCTTGTGGTACTTTGTGATAGCAGCCTGGAGGGGCTCAGACTAATAACGTTAGGCATCCCAAAAGACGAATTGGTCACCACACAACGTTTCTCTGTGATTTTATCTTTCTTAGAGTGACAAGTCTAATGTCTAATAAATCAGCCCTGTGTTCCAGATGTGATGGACTGATCAGCGCCAAGTGATTCAGGATCCTTTGCCTAATATAAGGAACCATTACCATTGATCCTTTGCTCAGTCAAGCAAACCGAAAGAAAAAACTCATTACTGTATCTCCAGTTTCCACAGCTGCCCTTTCACAATCCATTCGTTTAGAGCAGCTGAAATGATTTTCCAAAATTATAAGTCAGATGAGCTCATCCCCCTACCTTCTAGCGGAAACCAGCCCGTGACTTCCCATTACACTGAGAAGACATCCCGTATCACGTGGCCCTGTGCGATTTTTGTCTCTGCCCCAGCTACACAGGTTTTCTCACTGTTCTTGGCATCCATCAGACGTGTTCCTGCCTTAGGGCCTTTGGACTTGCTTTAGCCTTTTTGTTTGTTTGTTTTAAAACAATGGAATTTTATGTTGTTGAAAAACTCAAGTTTACAATCCCTTGGGAAATGGTCTTATTTCATGACTCCTTTTTTCTGATATACATATTTTAATATATATTAAATATCAAATAAATATATATTAATATTTGTATATATTTTAATATACTTTATTGTCAAGTTGGTTTCCATATAACACCCAGTGCTCATCCCCACAAGTGCCCTCCTCCATGCCCATCACCCCCCTTCCCTCTCCCCCACTCCCGTCAACCCTCAGTTTGTTCTCAGAACTTAAGAGTCTCTCATGGTTTGCCTCCCTCCCTCTCCTTAGCTACTTTCCCCCCCCTCCCCCTCCCCCATGGTCCTCTGTTAGGTTTCTCCTGTTCCACATATGAGTGAAAACATGTGGTATCTGTCCTTCTCTGCCTGACTTATTTCACTTAGCATAACACCCTCAAGTTCCATCCACATTGCTACAAATGGCCAGATTTCATTCTTTCTCATTGCCATGTAGTATTCCAGTGTATAGATAAACCACATCTTCTTGATCCATTCGTCCGTTGATGGACACTTAGGCTCTTTCCATGTTTTGGCTGTTGTTGAGAGTGCTGCTATGAACATTGGGGCACATGTGCCCCTATGTATCAGCACTCCTGTGTCCCTTGGGTAAATTCCTAGCAGTGCTATTGCTGGGTCATAGGGGAGTTCTATTGTTAATTTTTTGAGGAATCTCTGCACCGTTTTCCAGAGGGGCTACAGCAGTTCACATTCCCACCAACAGTGTAGGAGGGTGCTCGTTTCTCCAGATCCTCGCCAGCATCTAGAGTCTCCTGATTTGTTTCATGATTCTTTTAAAAACCATTGGTAGATAAGTATCCATGAACAGATGAAGAGTAAGGCAGACTGATGAATGGCTCTGGTGTTCACACTCCCTGTGTGTGACTCACTCCACAAGGGTGAAAGCAGCCCTGGTGAGAAGTGAGAAGGTACAATGTGGACATTGGATCGCATGCGAATCATTCAGGTCCAGTTGGTGACAAATACTCATGGTTTGCTCATTCTGGGCAGCCAACTATGCATATTTTACCGAAGAAATATTTTGAGGGAGTCCTTATTTAAGTTACATTGTGAAGCACAACTATAAAAATGGCTTAAACCCTTCTATTTAACCATCATTTGTAAAGTACAACTATACAACATTCTGCATTATATCTGAGGTATGATGAGTATCAGTCTAGATCAAAAGTACCCCACCTGCCAATTTCTACCATTTCTGAAAAGACCTAGATGTGTGAAAAAGGACTGTCCCCCCACTCAAAGAGGACTATGTCAGGAATTTAAACTTTTTATTATTTCTTTCTGTTCTTAGTGCCCATTCAAGGGAGGAAAAGAAAATTTCACATGGTCCCTTCCTTTCCAAATCCAGACCCAATGACTGACTATTGATCTTTTCTCTCCAAGAGATAGCTACTGTCTTCTTATCTTGTCTCGTTGTCACTGGGGTTGGCTTTCTGCCTGCCTGGGACAGGCAGGTGCCTGGTTCTTTCTTGTGGCTCCCATTGGGACTGAGTCTGGATTTCGGAAAGGTGATACTCTCTGCACCCTCCTCGGGGACCCTTCTGACACTAACGGGGGGGGGTGTTATTCAACACTGCCAGAAATATTTAAAATGACAACTATATCGTCAAAGGGAAAGAAGCAAGGTGAGGAGAATGGAGCTGGAAGAGGTGGATCAACTTTCGATGACATTTAAGTTACAAACAGGTTCTTTGAGGAATGGAAAGCAATTTTCCACATTTTACAAATTTTACAGAACTGGAAATACAGGTCTGGAAGCAATTTAAGGTTCCCTTTTCCTTTCCCAATCCCTGAACTTTCCCCATTTATCTTGAACAGCTTGTAAGTTACAAGCTTTAGAAAACCGAAGTCCTTAGAAAAACTTGCATTCTTTCTGTCCCTTAAAGTTATACATCTTATCATGTTTTTGAAATGTGAACACAGCTCACAATCACTGAAGACTGAAGGAAAAGAAAGGGAGGGGAGGGAAAGAGGCCTCTTAAAAACATAAACTGCTAAAAGGTCTCTTGTGCCCAAATCCCCCTATATATAATATATAGTCTCTTTAAGAAGAATTCTAGGGGCACCTGGGTGGCTTAGTTGGTTAAGCGTCCGACTTTCACTCAGGTCATGATCTCGCAGTTCGTGGGTTCGAGCCCCGCATCGGGCTCTGTGCTAACTGCCAGCTCAGAGCCTGGAGCCTGTTTCAGTCTGTGACTCCCTCTCTCTCTGACCCTCCCCTGCTCACACTGTCTCTCTCTCTCTCTCTCTCCTAGAAATTAAAAAAAAAAAAGGATTCTAGGGACAAATGCAAATTTCAAAAGTCTTCTTCACGAATATTAGCAACTACAAGGACTTTAAATCTGTGTGTTCATGTGCATGTTGTACATGTGAGATACTGTTCTAACTTGGGATGGTACTCCTCAAATTAATTTGTAAAAGACCCCTATTTAGTAGGTTCGAAAGTAAGCACTTGTAAGGATTGGACGTTCTAAAACTCTCAGAAAAATAGAAACTAACCCCTATTTTTTTCTTCAAGTTCACCTGATCTGGGAAAACATTTGATTGTTTGTTTAGTTAAAATAGACACGTCCTGGGGCATCTGGGGGGCTCAGTCGGTTAAGTGTCCGACTTCGGCTCAGGTCACAGTCTCACGGTTTGTGAGTTCAAGCCCCACAGTCGGGCTCTGTGCTGACATCTTGAAACCTGGAGCCTGCTTTGGATTCTGTGTGTGTGTCTCTCTCTCTGTCCCTCCCCTGCTCGCACTCCGTCTCTTCCTCTCTCCCTCAAAATAAATAAACATTAAAATTTTTTAAAAATAAAATAAAATAGACATGTCTTAGGGCCCCTAGGTGGCTCAGTCAGAGGAGCATACAGACTCTTGGTCTTGGGATTGTGAGTTCGAGCTCCACATTAGATGCAGAGATTACTAAAAAAATAAATAAACTTAAAAAATAGACATGCCTTCAGAGTTATCAGCATTAGAATGAAAACTTTTATTCTGCCTGGGTTAAAACCTGGGTTAAATAAGTTAATATGATCTCTGTTACAAAAGAACATTTTTTTAATAGCTTGGGAGAATGAAGGATTTTGATGTCCGATAAAGTTTTTATGGTTAATCTAAGCATAATTGTTATTAACAAGTAAAGAGGGGTAAATAAAATGAAACAATTTTTAGGCAAACTTTATTTTTTTTTAAATGTTTTTTATTTATTTCTAGGAGAGAGAGAGAGACAGTGTGAGCAGGGGAGGGTCAGAGAGAGAGGGAGTCACAGACTGAAACAGGCTCCAGGCTCTGAGCTGGCAGTCAGCACAGAGCCCGACGCGGGGCTCGAACCCACAAACTGCGAGATCATGACCCAAGCGAAAGTCGGACGCTTAACCGACTAAGCCACCCAGGCGCCCCTTAGGTAAACTTTAAATAGTCTCCCAAATCTTTTTGGTAACCTAACACCTTCAGGTTCTGCTGAGTTGGGTTAAGTGATAAGTTAAATTAACTAAATACCTAGATCATTTCCAAAGAAGATAAAATACCGCAACAGTAATTACTGAACCTAAGTTTATCTACTTTTAGCTTCCTTATTACAGAGAAACTAAAGATAAACTTGAGTCTGTTATAAAACATGTTTTGTGCTTTATTAAAAGACCATATGGGACACTCGGGTGGCTCAGTAGGTTGAGTGTCTGACTCTTGATTTTAGCTCAGGTCATGATCTCACGGTTTGTGAGATTGAGCCCCATATTGGGTTCACACTGGCAGTGTGAAGCCTGCTTGGGTCTCTCTCTCTCTCTCTCTCTCTCTCTCTCTGTCTCTGCTTCTCCCCTGTGCACACTTGCTCTCTCTCTCTCAAAATAAACAAATAAACTTAAAAATAAAATAAAATAATACTATACTATGAAAAAGTACATTTCTAAAAATTATGAAATGTATTTGTCAATTTGCCACTCTTGAGAATGTTGGTGTCCAGGTCACAATTGCTTAGTTATTAACTTGCACTAAAAATGAAGGTTTGTAAGAGTTAAAAAATTCTAGGGGCGCCTGGGTGGCTTAGTCGGTTAAGCGTCCGACTTTCGCTTAGGTCATGATCTCTCGGTTCGTGGGTTCGAGCCCCGCGTCGGGCTCTGTGCTGACTGCCAGCTCAGAGCCTGGAGCCTGTTTCAGAGTCTGTGACTCCCTCTCTCTCTGACTCTCCCCTGCTCACGCTGTCTCTCTCTCTCTCTCCTAGAAATAAATAAAACATTAAAAAATTTAAAAAAAAGTTAAAAAATTCTAATAAGGGAAATAGCTCTCTATGCAAGAAAGTAAGATGTTTGTTTTTGGCAAAAAGAAAAAGGAAAAAGAAAAAAAAAATATGAGGAATAGAAATATATTTTTGTTGAGGAAAAAGAAAGCAATTTTGTCCCGAAGTGAGGCTGGTTATTTAAAGAGGGTAAACTGAGGACGACATCTGAATGTGAAAAAGAAAGTTGTAGAAGTGTCATGAAAAACAAATCTTTGGGAAGGAATTTTATGTGTGGTGAGAAATGAGGAAGATTGGAATGAATGGGGTGGGGAGTTTTGAGAGTTTTGTTGGTTTATTTATTTGTTTTTACATTACTTACTGGTGAATTGTTTATTTGTATCTTTTGCACAATTTCTTTTGGAATGAGTTAAGTTTTACTATCAAAAGTAAGCTGGTCCAACATTAGAATTTGGTTTTCTCTCCATTAAAAGGGAAGTGGGTTTTTTTTAAGACTTGTGGTCTGCTTACGTTTTTTCAACCTCAAACATTCCAAAAGATTTGCTAAACTCATTAGGCTTACCTGCCGTGTTCTGTTGCTTGGGGAGCTTTGTCCAATAAGAAGGGACACTAAGTTTTCTTGATGTTGTTATTTGTAAGATTGAGGTACATCCATTCTGCTTCTAAAATGATGGCCCCTCTTGCCAGAACTTTGCCATCCTGATGTTCTGGTAACATGGCAATAGTCAGCAACCCAAGCAGAGAAATTGAGGTGGGTAAACAACGGCTGTAAAATGAAGCAAACAGACAGGGCTATGGGGAACAGCTTCCTGACAAACCTCATTTTTCAGTGTTTGCATTCCTTCGCTCTTCAGAGGACATTTAAGATGACTCAAATTATAAATGGACATTGGTGCAGAGACTTCTATAATATAGCAAAAAATAGTCTACCAGCAATGTCTGACTTGTCAGGTCCACAATCCTGGAAAAACTCTTTGTCTCCAGCTGGAGACACCTATAGCTGGATTTCTTTCTAACTGCCGCCGGGTACAGGTTACCAATATATTTTTGTTATTGCTTGTATGTTTTCTGATGGGCTGAAACTTTTCCCTGCTGCAAGGCTGATGCCCTCACTGTGTGGGGAGAAAACTGTTAAAAAATGTGTTTCCCACTTGGGATATACCTTCTGTAATCTCCAGTGATTGGAGCATTCACTTCATTGGACAAATCATACAACCCTTAACGAAAATCTTACAGATTTCTTGGAATCCCACCAGTGTACAACCTTCTGCCAATCGCTTGTCTCATGCTAGTACGCCCAGCTGCTGTAAGCTGCTAAAGTCTTATGCTCACGCCTATCACCAACAAGTTAAAGAAGACTTCCCAGATCCCAATTCAAAGGAAATTGTTGGTCACATTCTAGAGCCTGGTGACTGGGTATTTTAGAAACATTGTCGGAGGAAGACAGCCCTCGAGCCCTCTTGGAAAAGACCCTATCAAATGTTCCTGATGACTAACACTGTTGCAAAACTAGAAGGCACTGACCCTTGAGTCTACATTACACAGCTAAACAAGGCTCCGCTTGACATCTGGTCCCGTACAGACACCTGCTGTGGCCAACACCACCTGCTATACCTGGATTAATACTTCTGGGAAGTTGAAACTCAATTACATAAGAATGCTGAGTAAGCTACTTGGCTTGAAAGAGTAATCCCTTCAGTGGGGTCTTTCTTTGACTTATTTAATTTTGATTGGCTTGGGCCTTAGGGACCATGGCTTCGAAGGGCACACCAAATATTGGGAATTTTCCTGTTTATAGTAATCATGATCAACTTCCTGCCGTGTTATGCTCTCTCAAAAGCTTTAAATGGGTGTTCATTGCCACTAACCACCAAGCAAATGATCTCTCTGTGACTGAAATGTCAAAAAAGGAACAAAGATGACCAACTGAAAGCATGTGAGCCTAAAGTCATAACCTGTGAATATCACAGCGATTGAGCAAAAACATCCTGACCTATGAATACTGCCCAAGGGATCAACAGAAGCTGAAAGAACTATAGAGCATAGCCGAGAGTAGTGCTAATACCTTAAATTTTGAGCCCATCTCTCAGTTAAGCAGCGATTCTTTTTTTTAATGTATTTTTATTTTTATTTTTTAATGCTAATTTTATTTTATTTTATTTTTATTTTTTACAAATAGTTTATTGTCAAATTAGTTTCTACATAACACCCAGTGCTCATCCCCACAAGTGTCCTCCTCCATGCCCATCCCCCCTCCCCCCCCACATCCATCAGTCCTCAGTTTGTTCTCAGCATTCAAGAGTCTCTCATGGTTTGCCTCTCTCCCTTTCCCCCACCATTTCCCCCCTTCTTCTTCCCCATGGTCCTCAGTTAAGTTCCTCCTAATCCTCCTACACATGCAAACATATATTTGTCCTTCTCTGCCTGACTTATTTCGCTCAGCATAACACCCTCAAGGTCCATCCATGTTGCTACACATGGCCAGATTTCATTGTTTCTCATTGCCATGTAGTTTTCCATGGTATAGACAAACCACATCTTCTTGATCCATTCGTCCATTGATGGACACTTAGGCTCTTTCTATGTTTTAGCTATTGTTGAGAGTACAGTTAAGCAGAGATTCTGATCAAAAGGGAGTTCTTGTTGAAAAGAAAACCACAGGACTCCTGGGGGGCTCAGTCAGTTGAGCATCTGACTTTGGCTCAGGTCATGATCTCACGGTTCATGAGTTCAGGCCCCACAGTGGGCTCTGTGCTGACAGCTCAGAGCCTGGAGCCTCCTTCAGATTCTGTGTCTCCCTCTCTCTCTGCCCCTCCCCTATTCACGCCCTGTCTCTCTCAAAAAAAAAAAAAAAAAAAAAAAAGTTGGAAAGAAATTTAAAAGAAAAAAAAGAAAAGAAAACCACAGGCCCCAAATGGCTTCACTTAGGTTCAGGTCCCAAGCCAGTAAACCAAGACTTAATACCCAACCTGACTGCAGTCTCAACCCCCTAGAAATTTAACATTTTACTAGTCAGCGTGGGAATTTCCTGGTCAGCCCTAGGAAACCGACTGATACACCCTTTCTATTCCTCTTAGGAGGGTGATGTTGCCCAAAACAATAGATTCTTTGTTAATGATTTCCTTTTTTCTGCTCCTTGTTTCCCTTTAAAAACCTTTCCTTTTCTGCAGCCCTTTGGTGATCCCCTCTACTTGGTAGATTCATGAATCAATTAACAAAGCCAATTACACCTTTAAAATTTACTCCATCTAACTTTTGTTATTTTTAAAAAAATTTTTTTTTAAATTTTTTTTTAATGTTTTATTTATTTCTAGGAGAGAGAGAGAGAGACAGCATGAGCAGGGGAGGGTCAGAGAGAGAGGGAGTCACAGACTGAAACAGGCTCCAGGCTCTGAGCTGGCAGTCAGCACAGAGCCCGACGTGGGGCTCGAACCCATGAACCGAGAGATCATAACCTAAGCGAAAGTCGGACGCTTAACCGACTAAGCCACCCAGGCGCCCCTAAAAAATTTTTCTTAATGTTTGCTTATTTTGAGAGAGAGAAAGAGAGAGAGAGAGAGAGCATCCGTAGGGGAGGGGCGGACAGAGAGGGGGACACAGAATCTGAAGCAGGCTCCAGGCTCTGAGCTGTCAGCACAGAGCCCGACAGGGGGCCTGAACTCACAAACCATGAGATCATGACCTGAGCCGAAGTCGGACGCTTACCCAACTGAGCCACCCAGGCGCCCCTAACTTGTGTTATTTAACACCAGGATGTGGCCCATCTCTGACTCAGACCCGAAAGTATTGCTTCTAAAGCTTCTGCCCTTACTACTTTTTATGGAGAAGGGAAAATATATATGAACGTTCTAAGCACAGAGCCTAGGATCACAAAAGTGAAACATCGTTTCATGCTGTCGGCCATTGACAGAAGAAATTCTTCTCCATCTTCTGTCTTACCCAACCCCCTTAGCTTAAGACTAACCAGCATTCCTGCAAGAAGAGAGAACCAACGAGCAGGGGAGGGGGGGCAGGTGGGTGTGTGTGAAGGCTGGGGAGGGGCATGGCTGGGCAGTTTCCCTGCCTGGATAGCTGGGTGGGAAGCTGTGCCGGAGGCTGAATAGGGCCCAGTAGCCAACTGGGTCCAAAGGCTAAAACTGCCTGCTTTTCAAAGTGTCCTCTGTATGCCCTAGACTGAGCTTCAGGAGTGTGCCCAGCGCTGTCCCCCACCTCCTGCCACACGGCTGTTGCCTGTTCTCTGAGCTCAGAGAGCAAACAGTCCTGGCCCCTGGCAACCATCACACACCTCTACTCTCCAGGATGGCCATGGGAAGTTGGGGGAGGCATTCTCAGCCTCTTTTAGCAGGAGCCATCTGTGGGGACAGCAGCCTGATATGCTCATGTGACCAAAGCCCTACTCAGCTGTCATCCCAATGGTGGTGTCCCCCGTACCCTCTAGCCTCCAGCAGCGAAGACCTCCTGGGGATTACAGAGCCTCAGATTGTTGGATCAGGAAGGGCCTTGTCTAATGCCCTGGGCAACTCTGTTCTGACCTTTGCCAGCCTGGATTCTAAAGCTTAGAAGGCTTGTTGGTTATGGGAGACCAACCGAGCTCTCACACTCGCTGATCTACGACCTGCTATGTGTCAGGGCTGGAGTCCCTGTGTCAATCAGGTGGGCCCAGCCCTCAGTGAGTACGCAGCGAGTTCGTGGCAGTAACAATACATTCACATTCTTCCTGAATTCTTATACCATCATCATCTTTGTGGGTGACAGAGTGGAAGCTCAGAAGGGGGAAATGATTCATTCAAGACTCCTTAGCTGGGACTTAATGAAGATGGAGTCACACTCAGACCCCACCACCGTGCAGTCAGGGTCCGACGGCTCCTTCCGTGATTTCTCTACACCAATCGTCTTGCCCCATAGGTATCACACAGTAGGCGCCTAGTGAATATTTATGATGGAAAGGGGAAAAACAGAAGGACTCGAAGGGAAGGAGATGTGGGTTCAGAACCTTGTCCCTAGAGCTTTGCATGGGACCTTGGCGGGGTGGGGGGAGAGTCTAAATCTCTGATGGGCATTTACAGTTGATGATAATAGTAACTCTCAATTCATAGCTCTGATGCTGGGAAGATGGGTGAGACTCCATGAGACCATGAGCACAGAGCCTGGTACACAGTCAGCCCGGAAAGCGTGTTGGTGTGGAAAAGAGAGGGAGGGAAAAAAAGAAAAGAAAAGATAAGAGAGAGGGAAACATATCCAAAATGGCTTGAGACTGTTTAATAGGAGTTTCACCTTAATGGGCCTCAGGTTCTTGTATCAAATGCGTTCATTTATTTAAAACAACTGCTTTTTCTGTAGCGCCTACTATGTGCTCTGTATCAGGACACTAGCCTCCACCACCAGCCCTTCAACAGGGATCTACACGCGGATCCACCCGCCCCAAATCTAACCACTTAATCCCAGGCTCCATCGCTTCCCTGTAGGCCCTGCCCTTCGCTCTCCCGGCATTACAAGGAGACCCAGGGGTCCTGGGCCCAGCCCTCGCCCCACCGCAGCCCTGCGCTCAGGCCCCAGGGGGGAGTAGGGGAGGGAGGAGCAGGACCCGGGTCCGGTCGCAGCTGGTCTATAGCTGCGCCAGACCTGGAAGTTGCTCAGGTTCCTGGTTCCCACCGGGGCCAAGAGTGACACCTGACCCCGGGGGATTGTGAAATGGAGTGAGGTGGCAGCCCGCCCGCCGGGGCCGCTGAGCCCTCTCCCCCCGCGAGCGTCGCCCCACCCCTGCCCCACTCTGCCCCGCGCGCGTGGTTAAATCCCCGCACCCGGGCGGCGGTTCACACCTGCACCCCTCCCGGCGCAGCACCATGCCTGCTCGCCGCCGCGGCCTGCCCGCCGCCCCCCTCCTCCTCGGCCTGCTGCTGCTCTGCTTCTCCGCCATCCCAGGTGAGCGGGGCGGGGTACCCCGGCGCCCAGGGCGGGGGGGGGGGGGCGCTCCCGGAGCGCCAGGGCAGGGCCGGGCCCAGGTGCACGTAGCTTCTCTGGGAGCTGGAGAAATGGAGGATTCCTGGGGCGGAAGTGGGGAGACCCGCGAAGGCTAAAATTCGAGGATTCCCTGGTCCCTGGAGGTGGTGACTCCTGGAGCTGAAGGTGTGCGGTCCAGTGAGCTGGAGGTGGGGGACACCAATGGCGGCTGAAATTTGGGGCAGACCCTTTGTGCCGAAGGTGGAGACTTAGTTGCGGGGTGGGGGGAGAAGGGTCGGGGAGTGGGGGGAGGAGTGGAACCCTCTGCCGAGACATCGGAAGCTCCTAGATGCTCAGATGTGCGGGGGTCCCCCGAGGATTGAGGGCTCTGAGGACAAGGCCCTGTACTCACAAGTGTCGGGGGCCCCGGGCCTGGAGGGGGGCCCTCTGAAGGCTTTAAGGGGGGGGCCTAGGGGCAGAGACTGAGAACTCCTAGGAGCTTGAGATCTGGGGCCCGGGGAGCAGGAGGCGGGCGTCTTCCGGGACTAAGGCTTCTGGCCCCACTGACCGTGCGCCTCCCAGGCAGAGAAGCAGAGAAAGCGGGCGTATGCCCCCAGCTGCAGGCGGACCTGAACTGTACGCAGGAGTGCCACTCAGACGCCCAATGCGCCAGCAACCTCAAGTGCTGCCAGGCCGGCTGCGCCACCATCTGCCACCTGCCCAACGGTAACCCCGGGGCGCCCCGTGCGGGGCGGGGAAGGGCGCGGCGGGCTGGAGGAGGCCGCGGGCAGAGATCGGGGCAGGGGGGGCGCTCCCGCCGCACCCCAGGGACCCCTGCGGAGTGGAGACAGACGGAACCAGCTCCGCGCTCTCTCGCGGGGCCCGGGGGGACAAAGGCGTCGCTGAAGCGCAGCGGGGGAGCGGGGGAAGGGAAGTCCCCCACCCCTGGCCGGATTCCATTCCCTGGTGCGTGACGGGCTTCCGGGCAAGCACAGGCCGGGAAGGTGTTGCCGGAGGTCAGGGCACCTAGTTCGCAGTTTCCTTCCCAGCCGGTTGGAGCCGCAGGGAAGCCCGGGGCAGGCGAGTGGGCTGGGTCCCAAGACCTTGGGCGCTCAGCGCTCTCTGAGTCCCTCCCCTGGTGCCTCCCCCAGCGCTGGGGGAAGGGCTTGGAGCGCCCCGCCTGGCAAGACTCCCCGGCTTCCTCTGTCGAGGCGGAAAGACACTTTACAGAATTAGCAGAGCGCCTAGCCCATCTTAAAGATGTGATTGTGAGCGGCAGAGAAAGGTTCTTGCCCAAGGTCACACCGTCACCGCGTGACTTGGCATGAGTCATAGCGAAGTTCAACTTTTGCCCCTTCTTGGAAGGCTGGTTTGAAGGAAGTCGGGACTCCTCCTAGAGCACCCCTCTATAAAACACCCTCTTCCACTGTAAGGAGAGAAAGAGCTTATGTGAAAGCCTGGGTGGTCCAGAAAAGGTCCTTCCTGGAGCTTACCCTCCCCACCAGGCAACCAGGAAGCTCATCAGAGCAGGGGGTGGCCTTCGACCAGATGGAATCCAAGCTTCTCATTTATCGGAGGGAAGACTGAGGGCGAGAAGCAGGGATATGAGCTGGGGTACCAAGGTATTGTGACTACTGGTCTTCACCCAGAATATAGCCCCTGCCGTCTTCCTGCTCTTTCTTCCAAGATACCAGCAGGGGCTGGGACCATTTATAATCAGAGACCTCAGATTTGTGAGCAAGGAATCGGGGAGGTAGAGGGAAGACTGGTCCATCAGCAGCTCCTGGGTCTGGAGGCCTCTAATCTGGAGCAGAGAGAGGAGGACCAGAAGGAGAGGTGGAGATTGAGAGAGAGGAAGCATGAGGGAGGCAGACAGACAGATGAGAGAGAGGTGCAGGGGGACAGGAGTGCCTGCCTGTTAGGTGCAGTCTTTGCTGGTTCCTTGCCTCAGATGGACAGACTGAGGCAGGAAGAGGGACGGAGCGAGAGGGCCTCCTGGACTAGGGTCTTAGTTCTGCCCTCTGCTGGTTGTGTGATCCTGAGCAAGTCGCTTTACCTCTCCAAGCCTCTGCTTTCTCATCGGCAAAATGGGGATGATGATCCCAAACTCTGTAGGATTACCATGGGGGCTAAATGGCATAACATACTAAAGATGTGTTTGTGGAGAGTAGATACTCTACACACATCGGCGTGTTTTGTCAGTAAACCATTCCTGATTCCCTTTTGTCCCAGAAAAGCTCAGCATCCAGATCTCCTGGCTTTTGCAAGGGGGTGGGTCTCTCTGCTAGAACGCTCCTGTCCTCTGCAGCTGATCAGCCTCCTCTGTGCCTGTGTTTGGCCTTTGGCTGGGCTTGCTCCTGGGGCTTCTGGGAATGGAGTCCCGCTCCCTTCTCCTTGACCCAGGAAGTTGAGCATAGGTTGTGTGTGTGTGTGTGTGTGTGTGTGTGTGTGTGTGTGTGTAAATGAACGGTGACTGCCTGGGCTCAGGTCTTGGTTTTACTTCTTACCAGCAGTGTGGTGTTGAGTGGTGCCTTCACCTGTCTGTGCCTCACTTTCCTGGTCTGAGATAGGAACAGGGTTAGAAGCAGCCCTGACAGAGGAAATACTTGATGTGAGGATTAGAGAGAAAATGGGTCTACACCAAGAACACTGTAAGCGGCACATCTCTGCGGTGCTGTGAGTGCACCGTGGATGAGTGGGGCGGAGGGGGGTCGAGGAGTGAGTGAAGAGACTGTGGGTGCACAACCCCTCATGCGTGCACAGCTTACGAAGCAGCAGGATGCACAGTGCACAGACTCTGGAGCCAGATTCCTGGGCTTCCAATCTTGCCTCCACCCAGTCATAGGCAAATTACTTAACCTCTGGGTGCCTCATCCATAACACAAGGAAATATTAACAGTACCTCTCCCTCTTATAGGATTATTGTGAGGATCAGAGAGGTTGATGTATGTAGAGTGCGTAGAATAATGCCTGGCGCACAGTAGGAGCTAAGTAAGTGCTAACTTATCGTTACTCATTCTTATTGCTGTCGCAAAGCAGTTTGGCTCCTCAGTGAGAAGGAGTGCTTGTGTATGGCCCCCAGGCTCCACCCCAACCCCAGGACGCGTGAGGCAGCTGAGCGCTGATCCTGTGTACCACCTGAGGACACAGCCTGTACCACCTGAGGACACAGCCGCTCCGGGGTGGGGTTTCTGCTCTCCAAGTTAGGCCACAGAGATAGGAAAAGGCAGAGCCGGGCCTCGACCTGACATCCTGTGATTCCAAAATCAAGGATGGAGGAAGCAGGAGGAGGAGGGGCGTGCAGACCGTCTCCCTAAGCGACCTTGGGATCAACTCAGGCAGCGGGCAGCTCTGCAGCTGGTGACACAGGGGAGGGCGCTGGGAGGTGGCGCTGTGGACAAGTGTTCATCTCCCGGCATCCCCTCCGACCACTCCCCCTTGCTCCTTTCTCCCCAGAAAAGCAAGGTTCCTGCCCCCAGGTGAACACTGACTTCCCCCAGCTCGGCCTGTGCCAGAACCAGTGTGAGGTGGACAGCCAGTGTCCCGGCCTGCTGAAATGCTGCTACAATGGTTGTGGGAAGGTGTCCTGTGTCACTCCTGTCTTGTGAGGTAGGTGTGGGAGGGGGGTGGAGTGCACTGATGCCTCCAGGTAAAGATGGTGGCCAAGGAGGACCTGGTTCATGTCTGTCCATTTATTTGCTTTCATCCACTCAGCAAGTATCTGTTATCTGTCATGTGCCACGCACGGCTCTGGGTGCTGAGGATGGCCCACGCATGGGCAAACCACACAAAAACTCCTCTCTGATGGGTTTTACGTGCTAATGGACAACAAAGAAGAATAAATAAGCGAGCGTGTCCTGTAGAACGTTCGAGGGAGAAAAGTACCCTGGAGTCAAAAGAAACAGAAAGGGGGTGGGGGAGGGGCAGGATGGGCAGGAAGCAGGGTTGGCATTTTTTTTCACAGGGGCGCTCAGGGAAGGTCCCACCCAGAAGGCAGCATCTGAACAAAGACTGGCCAGAACTTGAGGGAGGGGGGAGGGGGCGTGAGGCTCTCTGGGGGGAGTGTCACAGGCGAGGGGCAGCAGGTGCAAAGGCAGGAGCATCCCTGGTGTTTCAGGAAAAGCCAGGGGGGGGGATGGGAGCAAGGAGAAGGAAGAGGAAGGTCGGTCAGGGGTAAGTGGAGCAGCTCCTTTGGGGCCTGATAGGTCATTATAGGACTTTGGCCTTGACGCAGAGATGTTGCCGCCATGGAAATGGGCGTGCTTTGACTTAGATTTGAAAAGATTGCTGCGGCTGCTGGGTGGAGAATAGGCTGTAGAGGGGGCAGTGGAAGACGCAGGAGACCAGCTAGGAGGCTCCTGTGAGAGATCGGCTGGGAGGTGGCCGACCAGGGGAGGACGGTGGCTGCGTTTGGGACCTGTGTGAAGGTAGATGGGACAGTATTTGCTGATGAACTGGGCTGTGAGGGACAGGGAAGATTTACTCTGATTCCTCAGCATGCACTTAGAAAGTCTGCAGCCGTGTCCTGGGAAACGGGACAGTGGACAGTGCCGGCGGGGGGTGGGGGGGGGAGGCGAGAAGCTCTTTGCATGTGGCCAGTGGGAGGCGAAAGCCTGATCTTTAGTTTCACCAAAAGCTTGGCTTCTCAGGACACACATGACAGACAGGAAGTACATATTTGAAGTGTGAGGGGCACTCGCTCTGTAGCAGGCTGGGGCCACGTTTGGCCACCGCTGGTGGCTCTGCCCGTGCAAGGAAAGGGTTGTGGAGCCTCCCTTCCTCTGGCAACAACTAGAAACAAAACGATGTCAGGTCCTAGAGTAAGTGTGAGGAAGCAAACAAATACAAGACCCCAAGCATGTGTTTGGTTGGCCCCTGGGGAGGTCGGGCACTGTGCCCTGGTCTCGGGGCCAGGTGCCAGGACCCTTCCTCACAGGGCTTGCAGCCCCGTGGCTGTGGCAGAAGGATGGACGGACAGTCCCAGTGCCTGTCATCAGTGCTGCAGCGGGGGAAGGGCTGAGCGTGGGGGGCAACAGAGGAGGAAAGCCCCATGGGGTGGGAGGTGAGGGGGTGGCGGGAGGGAGCAGGCTTGGCAGAGGGATGGCCCTCCCTGGCCAGCCCTCAAGGATGACTAGAAGGTCATTTGTGGGGTGAGGTGCAGGAGGAACAAGAACCTGGAAGTGCCCTTTGGTTGAACTCTCAGTATTGATGGTGGGGCTCCCTCGATAAGCCCTCAGCCCAGGGATTGACCGGTCACTGGTGGGACCTGGTATCGCCCACGTGAGAGGACTGAGGCCACAGGGAGGGGAGGGTGTGCCCGAGGCCCTGCGGTTGCTATTTCAAGGCGTCCCTTCATTGCCTGGGAGGGAACCAAAGTCTCCACGGGCCCAGAGCTCTCCCGTGATGCCAACCATCTCCTGCGTCCCTGACTGACAGAACGTGGCTGGACTTTGTGGCCAAGAAGACCTGGGTGTGGATTTCACTTAACTGCCTCTGACACTTAACTAGCCTTTTTACCTCCCTGAGTTGCAATTATTTTGCTTGTAAAATGGGATCAATAAGACCTCCTTGACCAGCGAATCCCAGCTTTACCTAAGGAATGGAAGCATTCGCACTTCCTGGTGGCAGAAAGGCTCTTAGATAAGTGATGGCTGTCCCTCAGAAAGGCCCCACCAGTCAGTTGGGCCACGGGTACCCAGGTGTGTCCTGGGATGGTCTGAAGCAGAAGAGGTGAGTCTAGGACCTGCAGAGAAGTGCGGGCAGAGCCCCCAGGGCCTCAGGAAGGTGAGGCTGCTGTGTGTGTGTGTGTGTTGGGAGGGGAGAGTCGGGAGGGCTTTGCTCCAGAATTTAAGCTCTGTGTCTTCTTGTCTCGTATGTTGGGTATCGCTGTGGGTGTATTATTATGATTTTCTTCCTCCAGCTCCAGCCACCACAGCGCGAGGAGTGGGGGAGTGGAAGTTTCTGCCCGGCCCTGCCCGGCTCCAGCCCAGCCGCCCTCCCCTCTTTCTGGCCTCTGCACTCCCTCCAGAGCTGAGCACAGCTTCTGCCTTTTGCACCCAATAAAGTGACCATTCCCAGCACTGGGGGGAAGGGCCATGGCCTCCATTCTTAACCTTTCTGCCCCTGTCTCCCCTGACTCTAGATTGATGGGGGGGGGGGCCGGCGGTGGTGACCAGGTCATCCTGGCAAAAAGTCCAGGGAAAGATCAACTGAATCAATGAACACTTGCTCAGGCTCGGCTCGTGTACGGCTTGTGTAGCAGCGCTTTCTTTGGGAGGTTGGTCGTTGTCTTTTCCGCGGAGGGACGTGGAAGAGAGAACAGGCTCAGAGACGTGATGGAATGCTTCCGAAGTCCCTCCCGCTCATGGCCGGGCCCGCAGCACTTCTCTGTGCCCTGGACCCAGGGCTGGGAGACTTGCTTGTGAGATCTCCTGGAGCCAAAAAACAACCCTCAGTGTAGCTGATGACAGTCCCGTGTTCCAGACCAGGAATCCAGCCACTGACTTGCTTGCGGCCACAGGGACAGAAGTTGGCAAAGCTGGTGTCCTTTGATTGTTTTTCATCTATCCATTTATTTTAATGTTTATTTATTTACTGGGGGGGGGAGGGGCAGAGAGGAGAAGGAGAGAATCCCAAGCAGACTCCACGCTGCTGCTGGTGCAGAGCCTGACACCAGGCTTGAACTCCTGAAACATGAGATCACGATCTGATCCAAAATCAAGAGTCAGATGCTTAACTGACTGAGCCACCCAGGCGTCCCTTAACTGGTTTTTAAATCAAACCATTATTTTGTATAAATAATACAGTCACATGACCAAAATTCAAAAGGTAAAAAAAAAAAAAAAAACACCTCGAAAGGGTCTTTCATACTTGACTCCTTCCCCTGCCCCTCCCCACTATGGGGGCAACCAATTCTGCCAGTTTCTTATGTGTACTTTCAGAGACCTAGCTCTGTGTCGGTCCTCACCCTCTCCACCCCTTTCTTTCCCACTCTTTCTATTTTCTTGTCCCCTCCCCCCATCCCTTTCTCTATTCTTTCTCTTCCCCTTGCTCTCTCTGTCCCTTTCTGTTCCTCCATTGCCTTTTTTTTTCCTGTCCCCCCCTCCATGCCCCTCTCTATTCCCTTCTCTCCGTGCTCCTCTGCCCACCCCAGGGCCGCTTTTACCTCCTTGTCTGCTCTACCCACTGTGGGATGTGAGAGATCAGGGCAGCTTGAGGGCAGTTGTGTGGAGAGAGAAGAGCTTGGTAGTTTGGTGTTTGGCCAGTCTTATCTTTCTCCTCTTCTTGTGGGTCCCTGCCCCAGGCCATGAGCCAGGCAAGACCCTAGGGCTTCTCCATCCACCCCGTTAGGGATGCAAGGTGAACACGGAAGTGTGGGTACTCAGTGCATAAGGCTGCCCCTTGGCGGTAGATGGCAGTGTACCTTTCTCTTTTCTGATTTCTGTCCCTGCCCAGGCTTGAGTCCCCCGAGCCCTTGCAGGCAGCAGCAAAGGCATCTAGAGATGGGCTGGGTAGAAGCCCCATAATGGGACCAAATGTGTGGCTGCCCTCCCCCCCTTCTCACTTTCCCCAGGTTTGTACGGGGAGAAAATCCTAGGCAGGGTCCCACCTAACTCAGGGATGGCAGAGGTGTGCCTTTGTACGCCTGCCGCCTTTCCCCTCCAGCACCCACATCGCACACCTGCGTCACTCATGCTCCTCGGCTCCCTAACCCAGGGCCCCAGGAGGCTGCGACCAGCTCCCTACTGCCCGGGGCCAGCAGGCAAATTTGCTCCTCCCGATTTCACTCAAGAAATGAAGTGCCACCTTTAGAATATCAGACTTGGTGGCTGAGATTTTACTGCATGAGAAGGCTGCCCAGGGCCACCTGAGTAGGGATCTGAGGAAGATGGACCCTTGCGCCCTTCACCAGAAACTTGAATGGGGGTGGGGCTTTTTCAAGGGGGTCCTGGCCCACGGGCCTCCTGGGGAAGATTAAGTGGGGAGAACCACTTACATTCCTTGGAGTTACCAAGGATCCTAGTGATGAACAGGAAGAATCTGCTAGAAAAAGAGGGTTAAGGGGTTGAGTGGGTCACATGAGAAAATGGGTGGGTTTGGAGGAGCCCCTGGCCCAGGAGATTTCTTTGATCAACTTTGCTATTGAGTGGCTGCTGCTGGTCAGGGACTCTGAGGGTGTTTGGTTGAGGGGTGTGAAGAGGAAAGAAGGGGGAGCTGCTCTGAACAGGCCCCTTCTGCCCCTCTTCCAGGCCTCCATGTTATGTAGCCAGACCACAGCCGTGCTTAGTTTGGGCTAGGAGGGAGGTGGCTCCCGGGGCCAGGAGTGCTGGTAAACTGTTGGCTCCAGATGGGACTATCACTCTCGTGGAACCTCCTAGAACCCCTCAGTCCTGTTGATCCCCCACCCCCAGAGTTCAGGACAGGGTTTCTTCCTGCCTTTACTTTCTCTTATTTCCAACATCAAACTGCTTTTTGCTGATGCCTCTGCACCCTATCTCCAGCCCAGAGGGCTGTGTATGGTAACACCCATATGGAAACAAGCATCTCTTATGCAGGAAAGTGCAGGCTTCGGGTTGGACGGAAAATAGACGTTACACACACACACAAAATGAAGTTCTAAAGACAGGCCAGTAGAGGATAGCCCTAGTTGAGGACTAGCATAAGCAGAGGCATTTGCTCACTCAGTAAATATTTATTGAGTGCCTGCTATGTATAGGTGGCTCGGGGTTAGTATCAAGGAGGTTGTGTGTGTGTGTGCACACGCGCATGTGTGTTCCTGTGTGTGTGTGTAAGAAAGAACTCACACATGTATACCATGTCAAGTGGTAACACAAAGATGGGTAAGAGGACTGATGAGTCCCAGGAATGGGATAGAGGTGGGTGTGGCTTCTTTGTAGAGGGTGTTGAGGGAAGATCTTTCATTAGGCGTCATTCAAGTACTGAGTAGGGTGAGGGAGGGCATGAGCCATGTGACAATCCATGGGAAGAGAAGTCCGGACCCAGGAAACTTCCAGAGCTAAGGACCTAAGATCAGAGTGTGCTCTGAGTATTTGAGGATGGTCCAGGAGGCTAACGTGGTTGGAGTAAATGAGCAGTCAGGGGCACAGGGGAGATGAGCTCAGGGAGGTAGTGCGGACATGGATTAAAGAGGGCGCTGTGGTCACTGCAAAGACTTTGCCTTTTATTCTAGGGAATTTAGGAACCACGGGAGGGGTCTGAGCAGAGATGTGCCTTGATCTATCAGACTTGTGTTTCAAAAAATCTTTCAGGTTGTTATGTTAAGAATAGACTCTAGGGGGCGATGTGGGAGCAGGGAGAGCAGTTACATTACCGCCGCAGGGCAGGGAAGAACTGCCCCTTTGTTCCTATGTCTTCATATAGTTCCTGCTTCTCCCCCGCCCCACACCCCACCCACCAGGCCCCGCAAGTGCCGCCCCGACGCTTGGGCAGCTGGGATGTACCAGCTGTGTGGCTCCTGTGGCTGCTCCCTGGACCCGCTTGCCCTGCCCACGGATGCATCTTCGGGAAACCAACTCGTAAAATAATCATATTGCAAACACACTAAATCCCCCACCTCCTGCCGCAGCTGATAATTCTACCACAGGGTCATGGCAAAAGTGAAGGGTGAGGAAGCATAAGAACAGTGTGACGGCTGACCGATCACCAACGCTCCATTCAGTGCTGCAGTCTGTTGCTGAGGGTCCGGTTTGCTCAGCTCTGAAAGGTGGTACTTGAGGGGAGTGCTGTGACCCCCGCAGCCGCGGAGCAACATGGCATTTGTAGCACCTGCCTCACCGGGAAGACGTCCTAGATTCAGAAGTCTCTGTGTGTCCCCCCTCAGCGGGCACATCAACCCCAGGGCCCAGCCAGACCAGACCTGTTGGGGTGAGCTCATTACACACAAAGATGGGATCCCTCGAGCTGCTCTGTCCCCAGTGTTTGTGCCCCTTATACCTGAAGCAGCCCTCTGGCAATTTTTCACCAGATGAACCATCCGAAGCCTGTGGTTTCTTACAGGTTAGGGTTAGTTTTAGGATTATGGGCAGGTCTGGGCACCAGGGGGATAGGCGATGGAAAGCGGCTGCCATCTGTGTGAAAACAACAGCTCACCAATGCCCACAAGACCCATTTGAACCAAACTCCAGGGAGCAATCTACACAGACTCATGAGTAGGTGCCTGGGTTGGCTGAGCGGTTTGGAGCACAAAAGCCTCCACATCGGCTCGTTCATCATCTCTGATGAAGGGCCCAAAACTGTGCTTTGACGCTACATAACATCTCTCACATCTTAATATGCTAGTGAGGCGTGGACGCGCCATCACAGGACAGCTCTCCGGTTTGGGGAATTCCAGTTGCCTGTGGTTCAGAATGCAGAGTCGCCCTGTTGTTTCCCCTACTTTAACCTATGGTTTCCTGGGACTCTGTATTCCACACTCCCCATAGCTCTGATTTGGTTGGGCTTATTTCTCCCTGGCGTTTTCCTTTCCTATCCTCTCCTCTCCTCTCCTCTCCTCTCCCTTTCCCCTTTCTTTCCCCTTCCCTTCCTTCCTTAAGATTTCTTTCTTTCTTTTTTAAAAGAGAGTCAGAGTGTGAGCAGGGGAAGGGCAGAGAGAGAGGGAGACGCAGAATCCGAAGCAGGCTCCAGGCTCCAAGCTGTCAGCACAGAGCCCAATGCAGGGCTTGAACCTTCGAACCGTGAGATCATGACCTGAGCCGACATAGGACGCTTAACTGACTGAGCCACCCAGGAGCCCCTGCCTTTTTTTTTTTTATTCTTTCTCATGCTTTTATTCTTTTCTTTCAACTTTTAAATTTGACATAATTTTAGACTTCCAGATGCAAGAGTAGTGCCGAGGTTTCCTGCATACTCTGCATCTATTCATCACATACTTACATTTTCCCACATTTTCATTCATTTTTTCCTTCCCTCCACACCCCACAACATGCTTTTCTGTAGCATGTGAGAGTAAGTTGCAGATGTCTTAAATATGTCAGTGGATTTCCTTTAAAATAAAGGCATTCTCTTAAATAGCCACAGTACAATAATAACCACATTCAGGAAATTAACATTGATATGATACTATTATCTAATATACAGACTGGCTATGTAATTTATAGGAACTGGTGCTACATGAAAATATGGGGCGCCCTGTTCTAAAAGCTGAGGGTAATATGCCATTAAAGGTACTCACATATAATGCTTTTTAAACTTTCTCATAGTCTCTCTCTAGACCTGTCATAGTACTTTTTAAATGTTTTTTAGTGTTCGTTTATTTTTGAGAGAGACAGACAGATGGAGTGTGAGTGGGAGAAGAGCAGAGAGAGACACACACAGACTCCAAAGCAGACTCCAGGCTCTAAGCTGTCAGCACAGAGCCCGACACAGGGCTCAAACCTACGAACTGTGAGATCATGACCTGAGGCAAAGTCAGATGCTTAACCTACTGAGCCACCCAGGCACCCCTGTCATATTGCTTTTTACTTATTATTTAATGTCACTCTCCCTCGGGCATGAGGATACTTGTAGGGGGCTATGAAGACTCTCAGAGGCACCTAAGGTCCTTGCCCTGATACTTGGCAGTGTATCCTAAACCATTCCACCTGCTGCTGGCTTATCCCTCGTGCCAACTGCCAGACTGAAGCTCTGTGCCCCAGCTGTGGGCAGGAAAATAAATTTCCTCTTTCTATAGTTCTCCTACTCCAACCCATGGATGGGTGCTCCCCCGGATTGCAGTCCCTGTGCTGGATGTGCTTGGTACCTGGATTGGAGTGGGTGAGGGGTTAGCCCCCGCCGAGCAGCCTCCTGAATGCACCATGGTGCTGCCTTTCCCCGACAGGGACAGTGGCTGCCATGGCCTACTCTGAAATGCCATGGGGTGGGTACGCCTCTCACCCCGCTGTACCCATACCCAGCCCCCCACTAGGAGGTGATGGAAATGACAGATCATGTGCTTCCCCACTAATGTGACTCAATTGCCACTCCAGTCATAGGGTGGCAAGGTCAAGGGGGCAAAGGTGGACAGGAGGACACCAGGCAGAGCCAGGGAGTACCAGGAGGCAGAGAGTCGGCTGCCGAGAATCCATCCTGGGAAGGCAAGAGGCAGGACAGCTTTTAAACCAAGGCCCCATATCCCCGCAGCGTGCTATATTCTCTCAATGGTCTTCACCTACAAAACACAGATCCAAAGGTAAAATTACTGGGAATATTAAGTCAGTGACCACAGATCATTAATCTCAGGTGCAGGGCCCTCCTGGGTACAGGGTCCTATGTCGCTTAGTAGTACACCTGAAGGCCACAAGTCTAAACGTCTAAACCAAACTGACTCCATGACAGGCTTTAAGTGTCCCCTCTAAACTAGAAGGCCTGAGTTTCGGCTTCCCTGAAACTATTAGGTAATTACACATTGCCCAAGGCAGGAGTAACCACCCATGCAACACCCAATCAAGAAAGGCCAGCGACCACCCTCCACACTGTTAAGGGAGAGGCCTGGAGAAGGAAACTATAGATAGGACTCTGTTACCTAATGTTAAAGTTAACCTGTTAGTCGCCGAACAAGACCCTAGCCTCGCTCTGTGATTGGTTGAATTTAAAGGTACTCTAAATGTTGTAATTGGATCCCGCCAAAAGTAACGAATACTCTAGACAATGTGTATGGTCAAACCCGATGTCAATGATGTTGAATAATTATGATTGGATCACTGTTCCCATGTCACAACTTCTGTAACTCCCCTGTCTCAAACCCCATAAAAACCCTACTCTGCCCTTGTTCGGAGCTCTCAGCACGGACCCACGCGCTGGTGGAGTCTGTGAGCCCGAGCTCGAGCCCGTAATAAAGCCCTTTGCCTTTGCATGCGTGACTCGGTCTCCCTGGTGGTCTCTAGTTGGTGAGGATACTGCGATCTGGGTATAACACACCCATGAAGTCTGTCTATAGAACTTACTCAAGGCCCTTTATAGCAAACAAGAATTCTGGATCCCGAATTGAATTCAATTGTCATGTCTCTTTAATCTTCCTTAATTTGGAAAATCTCTGTGATATTTTTTGGTCTTTTGTAACACGGACATTTTAGAACATCACAGGCCAGTTATTTTATAGAATATTTCTCAGTTGAGCTTCTCTGATATTTCTTCACGATTAGATTCATGTTATGCATTTTTGGCAGTAATACTACCCAAGAGATCTGGTGTTCTTTGTGGTGTATCATATCAGGAGGCACATGATGTTGATTTGTTTCCTTAAGAGTGATGACGTTAACTTTGATTACTTGAGTAAGGTGGTATCTGCCAGGATTCTCCACAATAAAGTCACTACTCCCTGCCTTGTAATGAGTAAGTATCCATGGGAAGATGTATTGAAGCTCTGTAAATATCCTTTTACTTCTCAACATTTTACTCACTGGTTTTAACATCCACCAATGATCCCTGCCAGAATCAATGATTATTGAATGATTGCTAAACAATGGTTTTCTAATTCTATCCTTTACGGAGGTTCTTTTGGCTTCCCATCTTGCCACTGTGAGGGTTGGATGTTGTGTTCTACCTATAGCCCCGGAGGGAATGGCTGGGGATGAGGAGGAAACTATGTTGGAGTTTTTGGGGATCTCTTCTCTGAGTTTTGGTTCAATGTTTTATGCCAGGGTTCACTCTGTGTAATTAGTGGAGTATCCTACTCCCAAGAGGGGTTACCCACCCATTGGGACAGAGGTTGGGATTCTGCTTGCTCTACATCATTCTGTCCTGTTCATGATCTCTCCATAGCAGCCATGAGCTCACCTTCATGTCAAGAGAGGAAAGCACAGGTGCCTCTGTATGTTGGGTCCTTTATACATAGGGAAGAGGAAGGGAGGAGGAAATTTATGAAGGGCCTCTACTACACCTCCTTCCTCCCAGCTAATGTCCCAATCTTAAATGTATTTAATGCTTTGTCTCTAGTTTTCGCTTATTACTTGGGACTATTCATTCCCAGCTGTTGTAGTCTGCATCCTGCTCTGCCTTTCTCCCAGTGCAGCAGGATAAGTGGTTACCCCTGGTGGTTTCTGCCATTTCTAGGAGGGACTTTAACCCTCGAGGTTCTTTTTTAATTAACTTTTTATTTTTTAAGCAGGCTCCACGCCCAGCGTGGAGCCCAATGCAGAGCTTGAACTCCCAACACTGAGATCAAGACCCGAGCTGAGATCAAGAGTTAGACACTTAACCTACTGAGCCACCCAGGCATCTCCTCGTGAGGGTCCTTCTATAACTTTTCCCTGGGCTGCCTACTCTCAGCTCTCGCTTTTATTGTCGCCAGTTTGGGAACTGTTGGAAGAATTCCCAGGTGTGAGTGGTCTCGTCTTTTTCGGCCTTGTTTCTCCACATTCCGTATCACAATTCACCAGATTCTTATATTTACTTCCAAGAGCTCAGTGTTTCCCCTGTCAGTCTACATCCTCCCAGAAGCCACTGCCAAGAGGGGATTAGATGTGCAAGCAATTTACTGGTGAGGCGTCACAAAGGATAAATAGGGGTGGGAGGAGGAAGGGAGAACCTTCAGAAGGCGATGGGGGTCTCACACTAGTGAAAACGAGGTGGGAAGGCAGGGGGTTTGGGCAGAAAGTCTCATTGCAGCACAGTTCTAAGAAGACTTTTCCGGCTAGCAAGGAATCTTGGTTGCTTATGAGGGGGGTCCTCTATCTCACAGGGATAGACCTGCTCTAGGACCCCCATGGATCTCAGTTGTTGGCTGGGAGCAGCCTGGGGGAGCAAACAAGATGGAAGATCTAGAAGGGTGGCAGGTGGATTGTCAGTCAGTTGTAGTTTCCACAGCCAGTTCTCTTGGAGGAGGCCAGAGCTTCCCCTCCCTCCCTTGCTTCCTGCCTTATCCCTTTCTTCCTTCCTCCCCTTCATAATTCATAGGTGGTGAGAATCATAGTATTGGCTCATAGCTTAAAACCTTAACTCTGAAAAAAATCCCAGGTCTTTCCTTTCCTTGATGGTATAATGTCTAAGAAACTAACCAGGAAGTACTTGATGAGTACTTACTCTGTGCTTGGGTCAGTGTAAAGGAGAAATATGTAAGGCAAAGTCCCTGCTTTCAACCCACAAAATGTGAACATGAAAAGGTAGAGGCAGGCAGACCCTGAATATCCCTGTGGAGTCCATATGGAGAAGTCCAAGGGCTTATATGGGATGCAGAGGTGAGGAGGGACTGGGCTGGCCACGGCAGAGCTGTACTTTAATGATAGCAAACTAATTAAGAACATGGGTCTTGGAGTCAGACTTTGATTCAAACACCAGCTTCTTTCCTTGCTAGTTTGCTATTTGGGGCAAGTAATTATTCTTCCTGACCTTCCACATTCTCATTTGTAAGTTACAGATATTAATAGAATCTTCCTCTCCAGGCTGTTGGGAATATTAGATGAGATCATGTATGCAGAGCACTGAGCTTGGTTCCTGGCATGCCATAAGTGTTTCATAAGTGGTAGTTATTAAAATTTTAGTGAAAGTTATTGCGTATTGCATGCTTTTAAAATGCATGTCCTCTTTCACCCAGAAAGAGGACTTCCACTTCTTATAATTTCTCCTAACTAAACAATCAAAAACATCTGCGGTGATTTATTATCCTTGCAACATTACTTATTTTATATTGAGAAACCATAAATAATCTTAACATTTAATCATAGCATTTTGCTTTAAAAATATGACCTATCCATACAAGGAAAGCTCTATGTCTTTTAGCAATTATGTTGCAGAATATTTAATGATATGAGAATATTCATCCAATATTGTTAAGTGATAAAAGCAGGTTATAAATCTGCATTAATATATGCTCCTAAATTATTCTCTATCACTCTTCCCAGAAAAATTTTTATGTTTTATTTTTATTTTTAGAGAGTCAGACAGATTACAAGTGGGGGAGGTGCAGCGAGAGAAGGAGACACAGAATCTGAAACAGGCTCCAGGCTCTGAGCTTTCCACACAGAACCCCATGTGGGGCTCAAACCAATGAACTGCGAGATCATGACCTGAGCCGAAGTCAGAAGCTCAACCAACTGAGCCACCCAGGTCCCCACTTCTCAGAAAGTGTTTTGTTTTGTTTTGTTTTGTTTTGTTTTTTGGCCTTGAGAAGATTGCTCCTGCCCCGAGGAGCATTTGGAAGATCTTCCTCTGTCATATGTGAGTTGAGAAAAAAATGTTTTGTTTATTTACTGATGTAAGTAATCTCTACACCCAACATGGGGCTCAAACTCACAACCCTGAGATCAAAAGTGGCACACTCCCTGACTGAGTCAGCCAAGTGCCCCTGAAATGCAAAATTGAATGAGACCCTCAATACCAGGCCAAGAGGACTATTCCCAGGGCCAAACATAGTTTATTTGGGACCCAAGGGTCTAGTTTCTTCTTTCTGGTAGTTTTCGTTTGTCTTTACATCTAAACAACTTTTATAACGTGACAGCTGTCAGAACCCACTTGGCCACTTAGGTATTTGCACTCACAGGGACAAGGTACTATGAGTCCTGAGCTTTCTTCACCTGTGAACAAATATCAGAGAGGAAGGATAGGGAGGGGGAAAGACCCAAGAACTGAGACTTCCAACAGTCACTGCTGTGTTGTTCGGGCCAAGGTGCTCCCTGTGGCAGACAGACTTCTAATGTGGCTCCAGACAATTCCCACCTCTTGATATTAATGTCCCTGTAAACTTCTCTCCTGGCTTTCGGGTTGGACCTAGTGACTTGCTTCTAATGAGCAGTGATGTCGTGGAAAGCGATGGAGTGGAGGAGGAGAATGGAATGTGTCTTCTGTCTTGGCAGAAAAACTTGTTACTTTGAAACCCTTCGAATAAAAGTCGTTGCTGAAAATTAGACTCACAGGGGATGTTCTGAGATCCATGAAAAGTGTAGCATAGCAGTTAAGATCATGCACTTTGGAAATGGACCAGCCTGGGTTCAATGCCCAGATCTGAGACTTTCCAGCTGTAGGACTTGGAAACATTACTGTGGAAAAAATAATGGAAGTAAATTCATTTTTTCTGTGTTTGCTCACCTACCACTGCTTCTTAGCGTGGCGTGTGCCCACCAATTACCCAGGAATCTTGTAACAATGCAGATTATGATTCAGTAGTTCTGGAGGGAGGCCTGAAATTCCGTATTTCTAACAAGTTCTCAGATGACCCGGAGACTGTTGGTCCCTGAGCCACACTTGGATTAGCATGGGTACCGTCTAATTTTTAGAGTCATTTATTGTTTATGAAGAGCTCAGCACAGTTCTTGGCACAATGGATGGTAGTTCTTTTTCCCTTGGGCAATAGCAAACAGCTGACTTGGATCCAAGGGGAACACCCTGCAGCCAGATGGGCAACAAAGGGGTGTACCAAATGAATGCTCCACCTTCATTTCTGCCCTCCATTCCTGAGTGCAGAGGACATCAAGGGAAATCATGGGGCAGGCATTGCAAGGTAGAAGGAAGGGCGTTTTTCTTAGATCAGTGGCACCTCTGTTTCATTCCCACCCTGCGGTTTTAGAGAAGTCTCTACTGTTTTCTCCTCTGACATTTGTTTTAGCTGCTGTTTTCCCCTCTGAGACTTGAGCTAACTGAACCAGGTGATCCCCGCATTTTCTCCTTTCTCTCCAAGCTGTAATAATTGGTGTTGCTTAAGGCAAACCAAGGGACTCCAGAAGCAGGGTTCTTCACTCCTCTCCCCACGTAGCCTGTGGCAGGAAGATGTGGTGTAGACTTAGTAGACAAGGGCTTTCATAAAAATTCACTGAGCTTTAAACTACAAATGGTCCTGGGGCACCTGGCAGACTCAGAAGAGTATGCGACTCTTGATCTCAGGATCTTGAGGTCAAGCCCCACATTGGGTGTAGAGATTACTTAAATAAAGACTTTTGAAAAATGATCCTAAAATCTTCAACACCTATGCCCAATTCCCTTTTCCTCTCTGGGTTCTGTTGTTCCTTTGTCTTGTTTTAATGGGCTCTAGGAGTTTTTTTCCTGTTCCATTGTAGGCTCTTCTGATATCATGCCCCAGGTTTTCATATTTATCCCTCTCTCCTTTTTTTTTTTTTTAAATGTTTTTTATTTATTTCTAGGAGAGAGAGAGAGAGACAATGTGAGCAGGGGAGGGTCAGAGAGAGAGGGAGTCACAGACTGAAACAGGCTCCAGGCTCTGAGCTGGCAGTCAGCACAGAGCCCGATGCGGGGCTTGAACCCACAAATAGCGAGATCATGACCTAAGCGAAAGTCGGACGCTTAACCGACTCAGCCACCCAGGCGCCCCTATCCCTCTCTCCTTTAAAACCTCTGTCCTCCAGTAAGCTAAGCAATAATTCAAACAAAGTATCGACAGCTGTTAACTCTTAATTTTCCCAGTGTATTTGTATGTAGGTAGGTATGTATTTTTAAAAGAAGGTCTTGAGATTTTAAACAGGTTTTTAATATTGGTAGAATTTCAGGCACAGAGATGAGTGATTTCAAGAACACAGCAGGGAGCATCGATATGGGGTGAAAAGGATGTATTTCTTGCTCACAAAAATACCTCGTATTGCTCTATAGCAATCTTGACTGAGGGTTGTGGTCTTACAAGGAAATCAGGTGTCCTTGCAGACTTTCTCACATGAATCTTTCCTCAAAAAGTTCTTGCCATTGCCATTACAGCCTCCATAGAAAAACTTCACACATTTGAAAGTTTTCGCTTTGTAAAATCATTGTGACACTGAGGACTGACAAAGCCCATTTCCTTTTTTTAAAAAATATAATTTATTGTCAAATTGGTTTCCATTCAAAACCCAGTGCTCATCCCACCAAGTGCCCTCCTCAATGCCCATCACCCACTTTCCCCTTCCCCCCCCAACCCTCAGTTTGTTCTCAGTATTTAAGAGTCTTTTATGGTTTGCCTCCCTCCCTCTCTGTAACTTCTCCCTCCCCCCTCCCCCATAGTCTTCTGTTAAGTTTCCCAAGATCCACATATGAGTGAAAACATATGGTATCTGTCTTTCTCTGCCTGGCTTATTTCACTTAGCATAATACCCTCCATTTCCATCCATGTTGCAAAGCCCATTTCCAAAGGGAGGTTGCATACATCTGAGGAGCCAAGATTGGCAAGGTCTAAAGAGAGAAAGGGGTTGAGAGAGGCCAAAGCCATCATTTTCCCCTTCAGAGCACCACATACCAGGGGCAGGGATGGCCCTGGGCACAATTGTGAGGCTGTCTACTGTAACTGAGCTCTTTACCCCTTCACTCCCAGACTACCTGCCCACTGGGCCATGACCTTTTCCATCTGCACAGAAGTTGAGGTTTTCATTTCTGAGAGTATCCTGATGTGGTGGAAATCCCAGACTTGAGAACTCAACTCAAGTGAATTCAAATCTTAGCCCTGATACTTACTGTGTGATCAGGCATCAACTCAACCTCTCCAGATCTCTGTTTCTGCATTTGTAAATTTAGGGAGTTGAACTCTGTCATCTCTGAGCACTCTTCCAGATCTGACTTTCTTGGTCTAATGAGTAAGATCTCCCAGGCTCCCATGTCCTGTCTCATCGTCCTTCCAGAATGATATTCCATTGAGAAAGGAAGACTGACTGGGGACCTGAGAGTGGGCCTCTGACTCAAGTCCTAGCTGTGTGACCTTGGGTAAATCACTTATATCTTTGACATTCAGTTCCTTTTGCTGTGAAATGGGGTAATGTCCACATTTCAGGTTTACTGAGGGGTGAGAAATCACCAGTGGATAGCACTGACACATAGAAAAGCATCATCTCTCCCTTCCTTAACTAAGACGACTCTTGAGAGCAAGGGTCTCATCAAACTCATTTCTGAAGTGTATGGGCCTAACTCAGGTCCGGCTTTTAGCTCTCAGTTTATTTGTTAACAGAAAAAAGCCATGAGATCCTCTGAGGCTGGGTTACAAGTTTCTTTGTATTCTGTTTTTACGTCCCTTTTATGGGAATGGTTTTATTCTTGCCATTACCCTTCAAGGTGGATATTAGGACTTCCAACTTTACATGAAGAAACTAAGGTCAGAGAGATGAAGAGCCTTTCCTAAAGTCATGCCTGAAATTTCTGGGCCAAGAATCAAACCCAGGATTGGCAGGCTGCAAAGGCTTGTAAGTTCTCAATTCATATTTGTTGTTGGAGAATGAATGGATGGACGATCACTCCTATGGCAGACTTTCAGATGTCAAGCTAGACAAAGGAAATGTTTAGGCTCTGACTTATCCTCCTACCTGTATGGCAGACTCTGAGGGTGAAGGATAATAAGAAAGATATAGGACAATTAGTCTAGTCAAGATGAGAGACAGAATGGGGCATGCTAGGTGTTCCTGAGTATCCTAGTTACAGCAGCCTCACTCCCTGGACCTTTACAGGGGACTCTGCAGGGAGTAGAGTTCTATTTGCTTTTTAATTTTCTCAGTCCTGCCTCTCTGCTCATTAAACCAAAGGGAAATCACTTGGCCTGTTTCCTTTCTTATGGAATGATAATAACAGTGCCTTCCGTGCCTGTGTGCATACGTGCAAATATATACGTGCGCGTGTGTGTTGCATGTGAAAGATGCTTGCTAAGTGCTTTGCAAAAATCAATTTTTTCACTTCTGCTCCCCCCCAACTAATAGTTTTCTTCTCTATTTATCTTGCTTTCTATTCTATTCCTTATTGTTTTTGTCTTTCTACTTTTTTTGTGTGTTTTGGGGTTTACTCTTATTCTTCTCCAACATCTTGAGTTCTGTGTGGTTAATTGAATTACAGCTTTCCTTCTCGTCTAATATAAACACTTAAGTGATAAATTTCCCTCTAAGAATCTCTTTAGCTACATTCCACAAGTTTTTTTATGTGGCATCTACATAACTGATTAGGTCTAAGACAAGAATCTATTAAGAGTTAAATTATACTGAGAACTTTACATGTATCAGACAAGTTGATTAATAAAATAGGTAAGATCATTTGCCTGATTTTACAGAAGAAGAGACTGAAGCTCAGAGAGGCTAAATAATGCTTCTAAAACCTGGAGTTTGGAAGTAGTGAAGCCACGATCTAGACCCAGGTGTCTATAGGTATAGGTGACTACAGGTATGCCTGTTTTGTTGACTACCACTTCCTTCCTTCCTTCCTTCCTTCCTTCCATCCTTCCTTCCTTCCTTCCTTCCTTCCTTCCTTCCTTCCTTCCTTCCTTCCTTCCTTTTTTCCTCCCTCCCTTTCTTTCTTCATTTAAATTTACATCCAAGTTATTTAGAATATAGTGCAGTAGTAATTTCAGGAGTAGAATCCAGTGATTCATCCTCTACATATAACACACCGTGCTTATACCAACAAGTGTCCTCCTTGATGCTCCTTGCTCATTTAGCCCATCCCCCCCACCCAAAACCCCTCCAGCAACCCTCAATTTGTTCTTTGTATTTAAGAGTCTCTTATGTTTTGTCCCCCTCCCTGTTTTTATGTTAATTTTGCTTCCCTTCCTTTGTGTTCATGTTTTGTATCTTAAATTCCACAAATTAGTGAGGTCATATCGTATTTGTCTTTCTCTGACTGATTGATTTTGCTTAGCATAATACACTCTAGTTCCATCCATGTTGTTGCAAATGGCAAAGTATAGAAAAAGCCCAAATGTCAGCAGATATTTAAATTGGAGTGTGCATCAGAATCACCTGGAAGGCTCATTAAAACACAAACTGTGAGACACATTCCCAGAGTTTCTGATTCAGTAAGACTGGCAATTGGCTTCTGGAAAAGGAAACAAACTTTGAAAACCACTGGTCTGTCAGCTTATTGGGAGGTTTAGTATCCCAGTTACATGTAAGAATCTGTGCTCTGTAGCTACATGCGTGTATGTATGCATGTGCATACGTGCAGAAAGCTACATGTGCAAGTGATAAGAAGATCACTGGAAGATAAAATTTTGACTTTGAATTTTTAATGTTCTCCCTTACAGCTTTGTATGTTTGAATTTTCTATAACATGTAGGTATTACTTTTATAATTATTTATCATAATATGATTTTTTATTTTTTATTTTTTTAATGTTTTATTTATTTCTAGGAGAGAGAGAGAGAGACAGCATGAGCAGGGAAGGGTCAGAGAGAGAGGGAGTCACAGACTGAAACAGGCTCCAGGCTCAGAGCTGGCAGTCAGCACAGAGCCCGACGCGGGGCTCAAACCCACGAACCACGAGATCATGACCTAAGTGAAAGTCGTACGCTTAACCGACTAAGCCACCCAGGCGCCCCATAATACGATTTTTTAAAGAGAATCTTACAGGCTCCTCAAAAATCTTGGAAACTACTGCTAACTGTCCCCATTTCCAGTAACCTTGGATATAGTGCATTTCATCCCCTACTTCCATTTGCAGATTTTAAGCTCCAGCAAAGAAAGTAGTCCAGAAGGGAGACTGCTCCTACAAGTAGGTCTGACTTGGCTAAGCCCCTCACCTCCAAATTTTGACTCCTATCCCCCCTTCTCCATCTCACCTTATTCGCCACCAGCCCCGCTCCAGACTTGAATCCCCCTCCCCCTTCTCTACTTGTTCTTTTCCCTCTCTCTTACCATCTTTTATGTGTATTGTGTATTGTTTTTCTCTCTCCAACAAGAATATGAATTCCACAAAGGCAGGGTCTTTGTTTTGCTCATTGCTTTAGCCTCAGCACCTAGGACAGTGCCTGGCATATTGTACACGTATATTTGATGAACATATATTTGATGAAATGAATTGAGGTGACTCCATATCCTATAAGTTAACGGATGGACTCTTTCTGTGCTGCTGGACCCCTGCCCTATTCCCAGACTATTTTTTTTCTCAAGTTAGCTGACACACAGTGTAGTCTTGGCTTCTGGAGTAGATTCCAGTGATTCATCACTGACATATAACAACCAGTGCTCATCCCAACAAGTGCCCTCTAATGCCCATCTCTCATTTTCCTCACCCCTTCTCAAGCTATTATTAAAGCTCTAGCATTCCATACCAACTTTGTCCTAATACTGATCAAGGTTCTTGGCAGAGGGTGAGAAGCAGGAACAATTGGAGAGAGACCTGGAGCTGCATGTTGCCACCCAGCTGGTAGCCAGACCCGGGACTGGCATTTTAAGAAGAAAGGGGACCAAATGGGAGGAGCCTAGGCCCATGTTCAGCTAATTTACTCCCAATCTCTGCTAGTTACAAGGCTGAGCTACCCATAGAACAGAGTGTCCAGCCAAAGCATAGCTCTGCCTTTCTACTTTGGCCTTATTTGATCTGATTTTATCCAAGGTCACTTTACTTCACTTCAGGGTGGAAGCCCCTTTAACAATAATAAAACAACAGCTACCATTTTCGAGTGCCTTACCTTTCCAGGGACCATATAAAAAACTTTTCACACATTACCTCCCGTGTGAATCTACATAGGATTCCCACAAGGCTTGGAACAGATCTTATACACAAGGAGAGGTTAAACTACTTTGACTATTGTCACATGGATAGCAAGTTTCACAGTCAGGACTGGGACTCTGGCCTGTCCAGCTCCAATGCTCTTGTATCATTCATTCAACAGACACCTATTGAACTCCCATAATGTGCGAGTCATAGTCTTAGGTGCTGTCTCCCTCCCCTCTGTGGACTCCAGGGAATTGTTGGAACAACATATACATTGTCCAGAGGTCATAAACAATTACCTACTTGGAGAAGATGCAGACTGAGTGTATCTAAACAGAAATATCAAAAGCAGTGTTCAAAGAGGGCCCAACTTTGTTTGGTTTAGAGAACCATTTGTCAAACCACATGCCACCATCACCAGAGTCCAGCACATTCCCCACCCAACTCTTTTCCTGGATCCTCCAGAGATTTGATTTTTCAGAAGACAAAGCTGGCATGCTTTAGTGGGATTTAATGAGCCTTGGATTTGAAGTCTGAGGCTGTGCTTTTGTGTCCAGGGGCTCTTGGGCAAATTATTTAACCTCTCTGAGCCTCAGTTTTTTCACATATAGATTGAGGGGAGTTACACTGCAAATTATTCTGGCTTGTTTCCCAGAATCTTGGACAAGTGTTCAATGAATATGCAAATGTAATTTCATCATTCATTGTAAATGCACACACAGGCACATGCCATTTTCAGGTGTGTGTGTGTGGGTTCATGATGTCTTTTAGGAAATGATGTGTTAACCACATAGCACCATGCTTGATCCCTAAAGACATGTGTTTCTCATTTTTCTTATCACTAGTAGTTCTTCCTTCTCTTGAAATCCCCTGAAGCTATGATACTCATTCTTTGGCCACTGCTTCTCCCAACTGTAATCTACACAATGGTTGGCAACTCTCTCATCACCTGCTGATTTTCACTGCTTCCTCTACCTTTATTTCCTATTTCTCTCTCTGCAGAGGAGATGCATATCTACATATCAGTGTCTCTGGGATTCATCTTCTTTTGTACTTTGGTGGTCCACCAGCATTATTTCTGGGATCTCTTTCCTTAGCTCTCTCAAGTGGTTAAATCAGTTCATCCGAAAACAAAATAATGGCAAAAGGAGATGCCCAGGGAGTGCACAGACTGCCATTTGCCATTTAGGCAGAGGAAAGTCAGGATTGCTCCTTTGAAGAACTTACCAGGATGCTCCCTCCTCTAGAGTAGCTGGCCTGGAAGTAAGAATTGGTCTTTTAACATACTATACAGAAGCGCAATTTTCATCTGGTGAGGGGCAATTCTGCTTCCTTCAGGAACACTTGGCAATGTCTAGAGACACTTTTGATTGCCACAACTCAGAGGTGGGAAGAGACCTACTGGTAAAGGCCAGGCATGTTACTAAACATCATCCAATGTACAGAACAGCCCTACCACACAGAATTATCTGTACCCCAGTATCAATAGTGGCAAGGTTAGGAAACCCTGCAGAAAGAATTATGGATGTAAGTACTTTTTTAATTAAAAAAGTTTCTAACATTAGCAGCATGATAAGAACTCCATGCAGTGAGGGCAGTGCTTGACAAGGTGTACCTTAATTTTTTGGCTATATAGGCTTTGTGGGTGGGTGTGGGAGGCACTGGACTTTGAAAACCAAGCACACTGTACCAGGTTGTCCTGGGGAATCTTTGACCATGACTCAGTAACTTGGCCCTTTCTTAGATGATTAGGTGCAGGGTTAACTGTGATTCCAGAAGATTGAGAGCAAGTGTAAGATTTAATAAGTGCACGTTAGAGAAACTTACAACTTCTTGCTGGTTATCCACCTGTTATACTTATCAAAGGACTCTTACTAACCCCACATCAACTGTATGTGCATACATGCATGTGTGTATGTGTATGTCTGTATGTGTGTAAATAATTAATTATATTATTTTTGACTAAGACCTATTTGATTTGGGTGGTATGTGGATAGGGGAATATACTGAATGGAATTTTGAAAGAATGAATTTTCCCCCATTTATTTTCTAACGTCCATAAAACCTTTCTCTTATCTAGAAAGGGAAAGAGGCTAACACCACTTGAGCACTAACTATATGTCAGGGAGACTTCTGCCTTATCACATTCTCATAAAAAGTCCTTGCAATAGATATTATTGCCATCCTCATTTTACAGAACAGGGGAACCAGGGCTTAGAGAGAAGACGTGCTTGTACATATAACAAATACATTTATCATAAGCATGCACATACGAAATGAGTTGATTTCTATTTTTACCTTATTTATGTTCCAAATAAATGTACAGAGGGCAAAAATAGGGTTAATCACTTTTAGAGTCAATTCATGTCTTAAGAAATCCAAGAGGAAATTTTAGGAAACAGTGATAGTTATATGGGTTCTGTTGTCCCTTCCCGATATGTTATTCCCATGGAGTACAACTCATTTGATGAGAGGAAGACATAGACAAAGGGCTTGGAGCCTCAGGTCTTCCTGGGATGGGTGTGATTTACAGTATGTTTTACTGAATCTTCTGTGGCTTTGCACAGATCCACCCTTTTCCCATCAATACCACCACTAATATGTTTTGAACATCACTGGAGGTGGGAAGGATGAGATCCTCAGGTGAGTCTAGGGGGAAAGATCCTTTCTTTGTCTTTCGAGTGGTGCAGGTGTGGTAACTGGGGTCCAGAGAAGATACCAATTGGCTCATTGTTGCTCAGAAAGTAAGGGCTGGGGCCAGATTTACAGAAGAGTTTCTCAAGCCCAAAACTTTTCTACTTTTTACGGGACTAGTCTAGCTTTACCCTGTTATTTTGGAGAGAATGTTCTCTCTGTTTCTCACTCAAGCTCCAGATCTTCCTGATAACTAGATCCTTCCAATGAGAAAGTAAGATAGTAAATGACCTCAGTGTTACACACTTATGTCCATGTTCTAAAGGCACCCTTCCAAGGTAAAATTTACCTCAGAGGAATAGGGGGCCCACAGCATATGTTGACAAGCTTCAGGAAGCAAACATGGGGAAGGACTCCATTGGACACATCACATAAGGGTGACAAAATCTCTGGCAAGAAAAAAGCTCTCTTGTTCTTATTCAGACTTCTGGGTTCAACGTCCCCTCCAGGTGCCATCTTCACTGTATCCATCAGCATTTCTAAACCCAAATGCTCCTCTGGTTATTTTGAGCAGAAAGGAAATTTAGTTTTTACAAATTTGGGTAGTTCTCAAGATCACCAGCAGGACTGGAAAATAAGACTAGAAGAATGGCTGGGAACAAGGAAGGCTGCAAAGTCTGGTTCTTTCAGCTTTTAGAGTGGAATGCTGGTTTTACCTCATGTCAAGACTCCTGGTAGGGACTTCTCTAACTGTAGGAATGGGATTAAGATGTAGGGATGACTGACAAATAGCCGTTATACACATCCTGATTTCTAACTAGGCCATAGAATCTGGCAACACCGTGTTACCCTTCAAACCTGGATTTTAACTTTAGTTTTGCTGTTGATTTGCTGTGGGGTCTTGGATGAATCTATTTCTTACTGAAGCTCCCATTTGTACATGTGTTTAAAAAAAGGAAAGTTATTGGGGCTGTGGAACTCAACATTTCCTGAGTTTCTAAATCATTTCCAGGTTCCTCTGAGCATTTCTGGCTCTGGAGACAGCTTCCAAGAGAGAGAATAAGGAGAGGGAAGATAAGGGGTCCTGGGTGTGCATGACACCATGAGAAACACTTGAAGATTCCACTTGAGATGTCCTCTGGATTCTAATGGGCAGAGTAATGAGAAAACAGTTGATTACAACAACAACAAAGACCCAAAGCACAGCATCTTCCACTGAGGTCTTTGTAAGGTAGAGTGTTCCTTGTGCTCAGCCCCGAGGGCTCTGAGTTCATTCCTGAGGACAGCAGGTAAGCAGACACTATCAACTGCAAGGCACACTCTGGCCATTTTCAAGGACTGCTCTGATCCATGGACCCTCTAGGACAGAATGATTTTGTTCCAGTCATTCATGTATGTCAATCAAGAACAAGAAGTACCAATGAGATGGACAAACTTCAGGTGGTTATCAGATTTGGCTAGGTACCTGAGCAGCCATAATTTTTCAAATTGAGAAGTACTCTTTCACATTATTAATCCATTACCTTCAACTTATGGACAGGAAACTGAGGTCCTGAGGGGAGTATCCCTGCACCCTGCCCTGTGTTAACCAGGTCATACATTCAACCAGGGGCAAAGTTGGGATTTGTATTTGGATATTTTTATCCCAGGGTAAGTATTCTTCCCACAGGATGTAGACCAGGGATGACTTGCAAATTTGGTCTGAATCATAAAGATGCACAAAGATGGGTTTCCCAGGAAAGCAGACTACCTCTCACAGATGTGTGCAGGCAAGGGTCATGTAAATGTGGGAGATACCACACACATGGGCCACTTGGCTAGATGGTCACTCTGCAAAACTGCCAGACTAGCAGGACTTTGGGATCTTCTGCACAATCTTTCCCTCATGCTCCCCACTTTTAATGATTCTAACATTCATCTAATGATTTTAATATTTTCTCCTGATCTCCTTTTATATAAGGAGCAAGCACAAATAGACTTCTTAAGCTTTTTTTCCCTCATCAGTGGATTGGCCCTTGACTATCATCCAATGCACAAGTTCTGAAACTTTAAAATCACCTGGCACTACTTGTTAAAAATGCATATTTATGGTATCTGGAGGACCCAATTTTTATTTTTATTTTTTGTTGTTTAGTTTTTCTTTCATAATCATAAACTTAATTCTGAAATCAATCTGGACTTGGAGGAGAGGAAGGAAAATATGGAACCCCTAGAACTGCAGTGAGAGCAAAACACTTCTAAGATATTTTGAGAAGATGGGGGTGAAATGATGCTCTTCTGATCTAAAGAAGGAATGGTCTGGTAGTTATGATAAAACACAAGTAAAATTTATTAGATTTGTCCACAGGCAGCAACAGTGATATTCTTGCTGTTCATGCCATTCCTGGTCTTAAAGCGCCCCATCACTTCTACAATATTCATGCCCTCTTTCACTTTGCCAAAGGTCACATGCTTGCCATCTAACCACTCAGCCTTGGCAGTGCAGATGAAAAACTTGGTATTGCTTGTGTTGGATCCAGCATTTGCCATGGATGAGATGCCAGGACCTGTGTGCTTCAGGATGAAATTCTAATCATCAAATTTCTCCTTTTAGACGGAGTAGCTGCCAGTACCATTATGGCATATGAAGTAAAGTCTCCACCCTGGCCAATATTCCCAGAATAATCCTGTGAAAGCAGAAACCTTTATCACCAATTTTTGTCCTCCCCAGTCTTCAGAGCACAGAAGTTCTCTGTTGTCTTTGGGGCTGTGTCTGCAAACAGCAGAAGGAGATGCAGCCCAAGGGGTTGCCTTCCATGTTGATACCAAAGAACATGGTGGGGTCAATTGTGGCTGGACGGTGTCTGCAAGGCCCGAAGGACCTGCATTTTAGACTCACTTCAAATGACCTAATTTAAGTGTTTGTCATTTTCAGAAATACTCATCAGTTTAACCAGCCTTTTTTAAAGAGGGTAAAACTGGGAGATGTGGATTACTAGCTGAGTAATGAGTACTCCCCACATGTTCCAATTACTTACCTATTTCAGTGAATGAAATTTCCTGAAACATATTCTATTTCCCACCGTTTTGTGGGTGAACACTTTGGGAGGGAATCAGCCTGCTGGTTCTCCCCTGGCATCTTCACCTGGTTGCAGTCAGGTGTCTGCTGGGGCCACAGTCATCTGAAACTCTGCTGGGTGGAAGCTCATTCACGTGGCTGGGACCTGACACTAGCTCTCAGGTAGAGCTTGTCTCGGGCTGTCGACCAGAGCACACACGAGTGGGCCTTCCCAGCATGGTTGTCTCAGAGTAGCTGGACCTCTTACATGGCAGTTGCTTCACACACACTCCCAACAAGCATCCAGAAAGGATTGAGTGCACTTTTTCTGGCCTAACCTTAGAAGTCACACAGCATCATTTGACTTTACTCTACTGGTCAAAGCAGTCCCAACATTTGCCAGGACTCAAAGGGAAGGGACATGGACTCTACCTCTAGACTGAAGTATGTGAAAGAATTGTGGGTCTCTGCTTTCAAACCGCTTTTCAAACTGTGTCTTTCCCTCCTCCATCCCTCCTATCTTCTCCCTTCCTCTGTATCTCTTCTTTGCTTTCCCTATGTTCTCCTTTCATGCCTCTCCCCTTCTATTTGTAGTGGTTGTGCTGGACTCTGGAAATGTATCCTTTATTGAAAGCCCAGGAAATAAGCCCATGAGCCTTTTTGGAGATGGATCTACCATGAAGTTGATGGAGCTCGAGCCTCCTGAGCAAATCTGGTTCCATTCCTAAGCATCTTATGACAATTTAATCATGGCCACAGGGTCACCAGAGTTCCCAATTTGCAGGATTTCCATATTCCTCTCTCTTTCTTTTGGTGTTCCTGGAAGACCCAATGACTTCTTGTTCTCTGAACACTGCACAGAAGGAGTAGATGTGAATTATTCATTCTAACAATACCAGACCACACAGAAAACTTTATTAGGGAAACTGGTGGCTTCTAAAGGATATATGGGGACCCCAAGAGTTGAACAGATAGGGTCTCACACTGAGAAAGGGCCAAAGGGTAAAGGCCATTATGTTTGGAAAGAAGCTGAGCTGGAGGAAAGAGAGTAGGCAAATGCTGGGGTTTGGTTTTTTGGAATGGCCAATGTCTTGGCAGCTGAGGAAGCCAATAAGAAACATCAGTCAGGCACACACGGAGAGAGCTCCAGACTACAACCAAGTTCTGAAGGCTGTTGCAGTTCTCTTCATCCTGCCCAGGGAGTTGATGACTCTGCGAGATAGCAGACTAGAAAAGGATGAGATGCTCAGGCCATGCTCACCTTGGGAACCAAATCTTGTAGTTAATGGAAAAAAGGAGATGAGGTCCTTTTTTTACCTTTTCACAGGAAGAGAAAACAGAAGTGGAGTGACTTGGGCTCATAGGGTGATCATGTGCTCCATTCTTTCCTGTCGAGCCCCAGTTTAAGCCTGTTATCCCAATGTAGTAATGAATGGCATCCTCTTTCACTCTCAAAAGTTTCTCGGTTCGCAATTTGACAATAAACTATTGGTAAAAAAAATAATAAATAAAAATAAATTAAAAAAACTATTATAGTAAAAGATTAAAAGAAATGTAAAAAAAAATAAAATGTGATACATCAAAAAAAAAGTTTCTCGGTTTGGTCAATAAAGCATGTGGTTGTCCTAGCTATAATCACGTTAAAAAGGAAAATTAAGAGAATGAGTGATGGTGCATGGTGCCCAGCCCTGGGCTCTGGGCTGGTTCACTGGGCATTCTTCTGACGTGGTCTTGGACACTCCACCACTTCTACTTCCTCTCTCTGCACCCCCTATCCATCTCCTACTTGCCAACTTCCCTTTAACTACTGCTCCTTTTCCCACCTTCTCTTCCCAAAACATCCTCTATCTACCGCTCTGCAAGGTGCATTCTTACCTCATGATTGGACTGGTTCTGTCAGCCCCAAGCTTGCCAACTTCCTGGAATGGGCCAGCCAACACCCATACCTCCCACCGGTGCAGGTGAGCATGGGAGATGGGACCCCCGGACTTACATGTTTCTGGGCAGATGGCCCTGCAGACAGCTTCAGACTGGAAGTTGTTGTTCCCGGCACAACTGCCATAGCTAAATTTGGAGCAGCTTTTGGTTTCCTTATTGTACCACCAGCGTGGAATGAGGGCCAGGCAGATGCCAACTTCTTTGGGCAACTGCATATGTCTGGAGAGAGATTGCCAAGCAGTACTGTTTGGGTGCCTGCATTGCTAGAGAATATTCCAGGCATGTGCCTAGGCTTGGGACAATATAAGAGTATGATATTTCTAGAACTATATGAACATGTTAAAAATATGATGCTGCTACACTCCTCCATGCTTTTGCACATGCTTGGAGTGTCCATCCCTCTCTTGCTTACCAGGTGCCCTCTTATTCATTCCTCAAACCATCCCCAGACATTAAACCCTTCTATGATGCCTTCCTGGCCCCATCTTCTTTTTTTTCTCTATTGCTTTTTTTTAATTTAAATTTTTGTTATTCTTTGTTGCTTTCAATCTTGCACACATACTGATCACTTCTGTATAATTATTTGTTCATATTTTCTGACTCCTCCATCAGAATGTGAGGTTTGCACCTTATGCTATCTTGGTACACCAGTTCCTAGCAGATAATGTGGCACTGAGACAATGTTTTAGGAATATATATCTTGCACTTCAAGAAATACTTATTGAGCAACCATTTTGTTCACAATACTATAAAGTACAAATAGAGTTCTTAGAACCTCATTGTCTAAAGCACAACGACAGCATTTATTAAAGTTCTTAGCACTTGACATATGTTAACATATGACCTTATGAGGTAGGTCCTCTTATGGCCTTCATTTTACAGATGAGGAAACTAAGGCTCAGAGAGGCTATGTAGTTTCCCTAAGATCACATAGATGACAAGGGATTTGAAGATAGATATACTCTGTTACTCTTAGGATCAAGACAAGACCCCTTAGTCTGGCTAGCAAAAGCCAACCATGTCAGAGCCTTGCCTACCTAGCTTGGCCTCACCATTGTCATATTTCTCTCTCTTATCATGGTCATGCTCGCTCTCTGGTCTCTAGACTTTCTGGGCCGGAGCATGCTATCTCCTCACACAGGACCTTCGCACATGCTATTACCTGTGCCTGAAAGCTGTTCCCTTCAGTTTTTTGCCTACTTACAACCCATATTTCAGAGCTTAAATCTTGGATCTTTTCCCCAAGAAAACCCTTCTAGCCTCCCTGAATTATACTAAGTAAGCAGAGACCATCATGGATGTAAGGGGCACCAGTAAATACTTGTTGAAAGAATGAATGAATAGTCCTTGATGGTCTTCTTTAGAGATCAATCATATGGGCACAGCAAAAAGAGTACAGGAGGTCAAAAATGGTTAGGGAAGGCATCCTGGATTTATATAGACAAATAGGTCTGGAAAGATACTTGTTTCTTAGAGCTATCGTATCTCCTGACGCCATGTTGGCATTTGGTAGGACCTCCATGGCTACTTGACATCTCAGAGGGTCACAGAAGAATAGCTAAGAGACCATGTCGTCTAATACCTACATCTTTCTTACATATGGGGAAACTAAGGCCCATAAAGGACAATCTCTGTTACTCATACAACATATCTAAATAGGGGAAGAAATGAAATAAACCCCACTCCAGTCCAGCACTGTTAGGATTTGTGTCAGGCAGAAGATGCACCCAGACTCTTGGTCAGAGACCAGCCATCATTCAAGGGGAGGGGTCCAGGAATGCCAGCGATGATGGGCAGAAAGTGGGGGGTCAGGAGTGAGGGCACTGGATAGTTCAGAGGGTTTTTGTGTTACCTTCATTGAAGTCTATACATTTCTTTGCACAGTTAAACTTGCAAAACTTCATCTTCCCTGGGCAATGTTTTTTCCTCCCACAATGGTCGCTTTCTTTGAAACTGCATGGTGGTGTGTTTTGGGGACACTTCTCTGAGGGAGGAAACAAGGGAAGAAGGAAGGCTAGAACCCTCCATGGCCAGGCCCAGGGCACCACTGCCAAACTAGAGAAGCCTTTTTTCACTTCATCATCCCCAGAAGGTAGTGACCTTTAGATGGCTCTGGATTTTCACACCACTGCCCCCACTCCCAATCCTGTAATGACTCACCATGTAGTACCTACACCCAGCACTACCCCACCCCAACACTCATAACATTTCAGAGAGAAGGATGCTGTCCACTAGGGCTACTCTGGTCGCTTGGCTTTCCTGTGTTTGGATGTTCCCTGGGTAGGGGCGAGGGTGCTGTAGCTCTTCCAGGTGACTGAGGTCTCCATTTGTGGAGTCAGGTGTGGTGTCTAGACTTTGAATTCTGTGCAACCCTTGGTATGACAGGCACCACCCGTGGACCTTAACTCATTCATCTGCTTATAGAGTTAGTTTGAGGATTAGGTGATAAATCTTGTAAGCCATCGTCAAGCTGCTTGGGGCATAATAATAATAACTAATATTAACAAGGTGCTTACTGTACCCTTGTCCTTTTCCCCTTAATTCTCATGACACTTCTATTGGTGAGTCCTATCAATACCCACATTTTATAAACAGGGGAATCTGGAGCACAGGGAGGTTTTGTGAACTTCCCCAAGGTCACACACAGCTACTGAGGAGCAGAACCAGGATTTGAACCTGCAATGTATGGCTTCACTGCTGAGTGTTCAGTATATTTTAGCTGCTACTTAAAAGGGATCTTCATATCTCTGCATTTCAAGGGACTTCCAGAGACCATTCTTTACTCCAAAAGCAAGGACCCTCTAGGGTGTGGGTGTGGGGAGACTTTGGGGGCTGCAACTGGAAGATTTGAAGCTGCTAAGGGTGGTGCTAGGGGGAGGGATCTTTCTTCTGGGGAAGGTCCATAAAGTTCCAGCCCCTTTTTAGTCCATCTTATGGGACCCTGGTCCAGAAGGAATCCCTCTCATAATCACAGTGGGGAGTCCGTTGCTACAGACTCAAGTTCCTGTGCTCATAGAGCACATCTGTCCAGGAGTTTGGCTGAGAATATCTCCCCTTTCTCTTGCCCAGGACCCCAGGCTGAAGGGCGGAAGTGTTCCTCCTCTGTAGAATTCTTTGTTTCTCCCTCCCAGCAACTTCCATTTTTCCACCGGGAGGCCCTAGTCCCTGATACTTACTGCCAAAAAGTGCCTCAACCAACTCAGCCTCCTGAACTCCCTCCAGGTGGATGAATAGTGCCAGAACTGGCACAAGTCCCAAGGGCCCCATTTCAAGAGCTACTGGCCTGGCTGCTGGCACCAAAATTAGGAGTTGCTCCTCAGTAGCTCCTACTTCTGAACTTTGGCTGTCCTGGCTCAGGAACCACATATCACTGGAGACAATACAGCCACACTTCCTGTGCAGGGGAACACCAAGTCCCCGAGGCCATCGGCGGGAGTATCTGGTACCCACAGCACCAACCCTGGGGGAAGAAACTCTTGAAAGGCAACTCCTACTTCTCAGCTCTCTGTGGCTCTCTGACTCTCTGGTCAACCAGGGAGAGGGGGCAAAGCTTGTCTGGGACTTCTAGACTCCCTTGGAGAAAGGGAAGTTCAATTCCAACATCTTCCATTTCCCAGTGTTGAGAGATCAAGAATATTCCAGTTTTCTTTCCAATCTTACCCTTCTCCTGACATATCTGTTTGTCTCCTTATTTCTCTCACACTTTATTTTTCTTCTTTCTGTGCTCCCTCCTTTTGCCGTGTGCCTGCCTTTTTCTCTTTTCCTCTGAGTCACCCTCTGGATCTCTTTCTCCCTCCCCTTTATTTCCCTTCTGTCCTCCTTTTTCTTCTTTTTGGGCCATCCCTTTTCTTTAACCATCGTCAAAAAGTAAAGGCATTACCATGGGTAGCATGTGGGGGAGGAGACAGGTTGATCTTAGGTTGAACCAAATCTCCAGAGAGTGTTTGTCAAGATCATGGTGCTTTGAAAGCAGGAAAGGAATGTAAGCTGGTGCAGCCCCTCTGGAAAACAGTATGGAGATTCCTCAAAAAATTAACAATAGTACTCTCTTATGACGCAGCAGTAGCACTGCTAGGAATTTACCCAAGGAATACAGAAGTGCTGATGCATAGGGACACATGTACCCCAATGTTCATAGCAGCACTCTCAACAATAGTCAAATCATGGAAAGAGCCTAAGTGTCCATCAACTGATGGATGGATCAAGAAGATGTGGTATATTTATACAATGGAATACTACAGGGCAATGAGAAAGAATGAAATCTGGCCATTTGTAGCAACATGGATGGAACTTGAGGGTGTTATGCTGAGCAAAATAAGTCAGGCAGAGGACAGATACCATATGTTGGCACATATAGGTGGATTAGAAGGAAGTTAATGAAGGACCATACGGGAGAAGAAGGGGAAAAATAGTTGGGGAGAGGCAGGGAAACAAACCATGAGAGACTCTTGAATGCTGAGAACAAACTGAGGGCTGATGGGAGTGAGGGGGAGAGGGAAGGAGGGTGATGGACATGGGGGAGGGCACTTGTGGGGATGAGCACTGGGTGTTATACGGAAACCAACTTGACAATAAACTATTTAAGAAAAAAGTTTTTTTAATGAAAGCAGGAAAGGATGCCAGCACTTCCAGAGAGCCTCAATTATTGGGTGCAATTTGGAATGGGTGATGCAAAAGGGAAATAATAACTCTCAGTTATGACATCAGAACCAGCAGCCGTGGGGCATGAAGATTCTTCCATTGAGTTCTTCAACTTAAGGTTTGAAGGTTTAATAAGGCATGTTCTTGGCTCCCTTCTGATTTCACCTGTGGCTGCAGGAGACAGACCTAGTGCCCATTTTTTTTCCTAACCCACTTTTAGAAATATTGAGGTGGGATTCATATCAGATAAGATTAACCATCTTTAACAGGACAGATCAGAGGCTTTTTAGTACCTTCACAATGTTGTGTGACCACCACTGTTATTAGTTCCAACATATTTTTATCACTCCAGAAGAAAAGCTTAGGGGCACCTTGCTGCCTCAGTTGGAAGAGCATGCAACTCTAGATCTCAGGGTTGTGAGTTCAAGCCCCATGTCAGGTGTAGAGATTACTCAAATAAATAAAACTTTAAAAACAAGAACAAACTGAGAACTGATGGGGGTGGGGGGAGGGGAAGGAGGGTGATGGGCATGGAGGAGGACACTTGTGGGGATGAGCACTGCGTGTTATATGGAAACAAACTTGACAATAAACTATCAAAAAATAAATAAATAAATAAAAAATAAAAACAAAAACAAAAGAAAACCTTATACCTATTAGCAGTTGCTATTTCCCCCAGCCAAAGCCTGTCCCTGGCAAACAGTACTTTCTATTGCTATGGATCTACCTATTCTGGATATTTCATATAAATAGATTCATACAGTAGATGACCTTTTGTGTATGGCTTTTTTTTTTTTTTTTTTTTTGCTTAGAGTAATGTTTTGAGGTTTCTGTGGCATATGTTAGTGCTTCCCTCCTTTTGTGGCCAAATGACACCCAGTGCTCAGAGATAGCTCCCAACTTCAAGTGTCAGTCTCTACCTCTGTGCTACAGGTTTTCTCTGGCTCCCTGACAGCTTGCTCAGCTTGCATGCGGAACAATCTGGAAGAGCGAGGGGTTTAATACCTCCAGGCATCCAGGAGGGGATGGGAATCGATGAATAAACGCCTCAACTGCCCCATCACAGGAGATCAATGCAGACATTTGGACACATGTTTTACAGCATTCCTTAGAAGGCCCCCAGGGAGAGTAAGCTGTAGTTTCCCCCCATGGTAACCAGCTCATAGTTGACTCTTCTCTTCCTGTATCACTTATTCCACCCCACTTTGCATATCTTGAGATCTTCCAAGTAAACTGCTTTTACCCAAGTCCTTGTCCCAGATTTGGTTTCTGGGGGATCCAAACTAAGGCAATGCCTAGAGACCCTGAGTCAAAAAGGCTTTACAATTTTTGAAGAAACAGAGGAGGACAATGTCCCTGGAGCTCTCAACTCAAGAGCTGACTGTGTTCCCTCCCTTTCATTGTATCACAAGAGGCCTCAGTGACCCTTTATTCTCTGCAAAGTGTAATAACCAACAGATGTGAATTATTCAGCCTCAGAAGCACAGGGCTACACAAAGTACTTTATTGGGGTAAACTGGGAGCTATGCAGGGGGCTCTAGACGTTAGACATAAAGGAAAGAAGCATAGAGATGGGTCAAAACAGAATAATACCATGTTTAAGAGGCTGAGATAGAGGAAGGCAAATGCAGATCCTGGGGCTCCATATGGGGAAGAGCTGAGGCCTTGGAACGTGAGAGTAGAACGGTGGAAACCAACACGGAACATCGGTCAGGCACACAGACAGAGCCTTGGATCATGAGCCAAATCCTGGTGGTTGTTCAGGTACATCCTAATGAGGATTATAAGCCTGGAGAGAATGTAGGACAGGACCAGCTAAGCACTTTGGGCTCAGCTTATCTTTAGAACAAATCTTGACGTTACATTTGTATATCTTTGCACAGCAGATTAAAACAAAGTGGGTTTGCTCTGGGGAGCTATAGCTTTCCACCTTAAAGGCAGAATTGAATGTGGTTGGGAGTAGACAGCTGGCGATCCAGCACTAATCTGGAAGCCTTGTGACTTCTCTGATGTTGGTCTCTGGGATTTCACCATGTCTGCATCCTCCTTCCAACCCTCTTACTTGCCAGCTTTGATTCATGACCATGTCCCTTCCCAGCCTTAGTTCCTAGAAAGCTGCTGTACAACCCTCTGCCAGGTGCATACTTACCTCCAAAGTGGAACTGGCTCTGCCAACATCTGGTCTACCAAGGATGTAGCCATCCCTGAACAAAGCAGCCAAACCCAGACCTCTCAGCATGGCCCTAAGAGGTTGAGAAACCCCATAGACTCACCTTTTTTGGGGCACATATTCTGGCACATGGCTTTGGACTGGAAGTTGTTATTGTTCCCTTTGCAGCCACCATAGATGAACTCGGAGCAGGTGTCCTTTTCCTTATCATACCACCAACGACGAAAAAAAGCCATGCAGGGGCCAGTTTCTTTGGGCATATCACATATATCTGTAGGAAGACCCCAGAGTTGAGAAATAAGAGTGCCCACCCCTCAGAAAAGGAGCTGTTATTGTTACCCTTGGACACCACCAGAGATGAAACTGAGCAGGCTCCTTTCACCTTTTCATACCTCAGGAGCCCAGACCCATTGGTGTGTTGTACAGATTGTGGGGAGACCCCAGAGTGGAGCTGTTTGGGTTTGGACCCCAGAGTGAGTGATGTTCTCTGCATCCCCAGAGAACATCAGTCTTCCCATTCCTTCTGATCACTCTCTCTATTGTCTTCCTTGAGAGTGAGGAGACTAAAGGCTCTGCTTCCAAAAAATAAACTATTGGGACCTCATCAAGATTAAAAGCTTCTGCACGGCAAAGGAAAAAATCCATAAAATTAACAGGCAACAAATGGAATGGGAAAAGATAGTTGCAAATGACATATCAGATAAAGCGTAAATATCCAATATCTATAAGGAACTCACCAACTCCACACCCGAAAAACAAACAACCCAGTGAAGAAATGGGCAGAAGATATGAACAGACACTTCTCCAAAGAGGACATCCAGATGGCCAACAGACACATGAAACGATGCTCAGCATCCCTCCTCATCAGGGAAATACAAATCAAAACCACACTGAGATACCACCTCATGCCAGTCAGAGTGGCTAAAATGAGCAAATCAGAGAATTCTAGATGCTGGCGAGGATGTGGAGAAACGGGCACCCTCCTACACTGTTGGTGGGAATGTAAACGGGTGCAGCCCCTCTGGAAAACAGTGTGGAGGTTCCTCAGGAAACTAACACTAGAACTCCCCTATGACCCAGCAATAGCACTGCTAGGAATTTACCCAAGGGATCCAGGAGTGCTGATGCATAGGGGCACATGTACCCCAGTGTTCACAGCAGCACTCTCAACAATAGCCAAACATGGAAAGAGCCTAAGTGTCCATCAACGGACGAATGGATCAAGAAGATGTGGTTTATCTATAGGATGGAATACTCCATGGCAATGAGAAAGAATGAAATCTGGCCATGTGTAGCAACATGGATGGACCTTGAGGGTGTTATGCTGAGCGAAATAAGTCAGGCAGAGAAAGACAGATACCATATGTTTGCACGTATAGGAGGATTAGGAGGACTTAACGGAGGACTGTGGGGGAGAAGAAGGGGGGCAATAGTGGGAGAGGGGGAGAGAGGCAAACCACGAGAGACTCTTGAATGCTGAGAACAAACTGAGGACTGATGGGTGTGGGGGGTGAGGGGGGTGATGGGCATGGAGGAGGGCACTTGTGGGGATGAGCACTGGGTGTTATATGGAAACCAACCTGACAATAAACTATTTGTAAAAAAATAATAATAAATAAATACAAATAAAGGCTCTGCTTCCAATTCAGTGTGTGCATATTGACCTCCCACGTTAACTGTCTTGTCCTTGACTTCCTCTTCTGTACAATGGGAATGCAAAATCTCACCCTGCTTGTGGCACAAAGCTGTCTTGAGGTACAAATGAGACTACCTTCATGGGACTCGAGGTTGTGAACTTGATTCTATCTGAATGTGCAGCTTCTAGCAGTGTCTGGCAGAGAGTAGCTGCTCAGTAAATACATCCTGAATGGATTGAAGTATGGAAGTGCCTTGGAAATGACAAATTATAAGCCACATACTCTGCCCTCCAAACCATGACAGGAAGAGAGAATATTGGATCATGAGTAAAGGGCAAGTCCACCCAGGGAAGCCAGAGGCTAGTATTTTAGATAGCCAAGCACCCTTCTTCCTACAGAAGGTTCCTACTGGGGGTGCCTGGGTGGCTTAGTCGGTTAAGCGTCAGACTTTCACTTAGGTCACGATCTCACGGTTCGTGGGTTCGAGCCCCGTGTCAGGCTCTGTGCTGACTGCCAGCTCAGAGCCTGGAGCCTGTTTCAGAGTCTGTGACTCCCTCTCTCTCTGACCCTCCCCTGCTCACGCTGTCTCTCTCTCTCCTAGAAATAAATAAAACATTAAAAAAAAAAAAAAGAAGGTTCCTACTGAAGTTAGTTTCAGTCCTGTTATAGGTTGAATTGTGTCTCTCCCTACTCACTGCACCCCCTTTCGTTTGTTGAATCCTAGTCCTCAGTACTTCAGAACGTGACCCTATTTGGAAATAGAGTTGTAGCAGATTTAATTAGTTCAGATGAGTCATACCGGAGTAGAATGGATTCCTAATCCAATATGGCTGGTTTCCTTATAGAAAGGGGAAATTTGGACACACACACACACACACACACACACACACACACACACACACCACAGCGGATACCGTGTGAAGCTGAAAGTAGAGGTCTACAAGCCCAGGATTGTCAAATATTGCAGGCAAACCACCAGACATTAGGGGAGAGGCAAGGAACAGATTCTCCCCTCACAACCTGAGAAAGAACTTGCCTTGCCAACACTTGACCTTGGATTTATAGCCTGCAGAACTGTGAGACAATACATTGTTGTTTAAGCCACCCAGCTTGTGGTCCTTTGTTGTTGCAGCCCTTGCAAACGAATGCAGATCCAAACTAAACTCTATGTTCCATGAGGGAAAAGTTCCCATAGCTGAAGAGGTAAGTCCTGCTGATTTTTATCCTCCTCCTGGCTCACCTCTCTGCCACTCTCTTTAAATCTTGGTGTCTCATGCCTGAGCTGTTGGGATAGCCTGGAACCGATCTTCCTGTCCCTGTCTCTGTCCCTTCTAATCAGTCCTTTGTGCTACCCACCAGAGGGAAGCACCTAATGGTCCTGAACAAAGCTGATCATGTCATTCCACAGCTAAGACCTTTACTTCATGGCAAAGTCTTCCCATGACCCGCAGGCCTTTTGTAATCTGGCTCCTGCTTATGATTCTGCATCACCACCTGCCACCACAGTACCATTTGAGGTACATGCTCCTGCCATTTTCAACACCCTGTGCTATCCCACACCTCCACACCTTTCACTTTCAAGTCCTCTGTCCACCCCGCTCTTGTTCATTAGTGACAGTCCCACTCTCCCTTCAAAACCTTCCTTAGACGTCAGCTCCTCTGTGATGTCCCTGACTCCAGTCTACACCCAACACCTTCATAGGTGCCTGGGAAGATCCTTCATTGTTCCACCAGGCTTCTGAATCTCTTGTCGATGGTTTCCATCCTCAGTCTTATCCATGAGGTCACGAGCTTCTAAGGGAGCAGAGATTTTGTTTAATTTCATCTTGGGGCCCCATTCCTAGCAGGTGGTCCAGCATAGAATAGGATCTTGCGGAACGGTGAGGGTAAAACAAAAATGCATCCTGACCTGAACTGAATAAGTCATTCATTGAGCACCTACTACGTGCAAGATGCTTTTTAAAATAAATGTTTATTTACTTATTTTTGAGAGAAAGAGACAGAAAGTGCCAAAGTGAGTGGGGGAAGGGCAGAGAGAGAAGGAGACAGAGAAGCCCAAGCAGGCTCCACGCCATCAATGCAGAGCCCTATGCATGGCCTGAACTCACAAACCTCGAGATCGTGACCTGAGCTGAAACCAAGAGTGTGGCATTCAACTGACTGAGCCACCCAAGTATCCCTGAAGATGCTTTAAGAGACAAAAAAAAAAAAAGGCATGGCCTCTGCTTTTTAGGAGCTCCCAGTCAAGAATAACAAATAATTTAAGCTAATGTGTGTCACTTGGTTATACTGTATCCAGGAATTGCTCTAAGCACTTCATGTGCATCATCTTATTTGATCTTACAAATAACCTTTATTAACGGTTCTTTTATTATCTGGGGAATCTGGGGAACAACAGGGAAAAGTTGTTAATTTGTCCGGGCTAGTAAAAACCAGAGCTAAGACTTGAACTCAGAAAGCCTGGATTCAGAATCCCTCACCTTTAGGCAAATAAACAACTTACCATCTACTTGCCCACGCTGCCCCACTGTCAAGTCCTGCTTACTTTACTGACTAGACATCTTTCAAACACACCCCAGTCTTCTCCATCCACTCAGCTACCTCTCTGGTCCAAGCTACCATATCCTCTCCTCCTGAAATCCTTCAAGATGTTCTGTTTCTCCTCTGTCTGTGCATCATAAAACCCTGATCACATCTCTGTCCACCTCAGTGGTTTTTCATTGCTCTTGGGATCAAAGTGAGATGCTAGCCCACCAGACCCTACCTACCTAGGATCCTTTTCCTCATACCATGCTCATATGCACTCTTGCTTTCTGGCCTCCTAGGCCTCACCATTGAGCCTTTATGCATGTTATTCCTTGTGCCTTGGAAATCTCTCCCATCCACTCTTTACCTACATTTACTACCCATCTTTCTGAACTCAACTTCGGGTTTGCTCTCTCAGGGAGGCCTTCCTCACCTCCCTGACCACACTAGTCAAATCCCCTTATAATTCTCAGAGACACTGAATATATATTTGTTAAATAAATGAGTAACGAATCTTTGATAGTCTTTTTGGAGTCCAAGGAGATGGGCATGAGGTTGAGATTGCAGAAGGAAAGGAAAAACCCTCTGGTCTGTAGTGGTCGAGGGAGGTTTCCTGGTGCTAAGTTGAACTTATAGAAGCAGAGAGACAGCCCCTCCGCAGCAAAAAGCTGGTAAATACCAATAGCTTACTAATCACTTGCAGCAACAATGTGCCAACAATGGCCACCTGGGGACTCAGAAAGTCATGAGTTACAAACAAACAAAAAAAGAAAATCTTAAGGCTGAAAAGCATCCAGTCCTACAGTGTTTCAATCCTACACTCATATTCTATTCGAGGAAACTGAAGACCAGACTGGATGAAGATACTACCTAATGTCACACATAATATTAGGAGCAGGGATGGATCTAAATTGCAGGTCTCCCCATCCAGCAATCTTGCTGAAAGACCAGCCCCTAGAAAAGTGAGGATGATGCTACACAGGTGGGCAGAAGGTAAGGGTATGGGCAGACAGGCTGGTTATTCTGAGGCTCCTAGTATTACCTTGGTGGAGGTCTAAACATTTTTTCCCACAGCTGAAGATGCAACACTTCTTCTTGCTGTCCAGACATTGTCTGTCCTTCGTGCATTCATCCCTTTCTTTGAATTCACATTCCTCTTGGATTCTGGGGCATCTCCCTAAAGGAAAGGACAGTTTTACAACCATGAATCTTAGAGGGCACAGTGCCCACTCTTCTCCCAACCCAAGGCCACTCTGGGAAGTCAGGGAAGTTTGCTTCTTCTCTGTTCATCCACAGGACTCCTTTTCCTTAGGGTGCTCTCATGTATTTCCCAGCACCGTCTACACTATGCTCCCTTCTGAACACCCTTTACTTTCTACCTTCTTACCCTATCCTTAGTTCCACTCCCTAGCCCCATCCCCTCTGAGTCAGAATTTCTCAACTTTGCCACTTGATCATTATTTATGGGAGGGAGAGGGCTGTCCTGTGCACTGTAGGGTGTTCAGCATCTCGGGCCTCTATCCACTGGATGCTAATAGCACTCCCCAGCTTAACAATCAAAAATACCTGCAGATATTGCAAATGTCCCTTGGAAGGAAAAATCGCCCACTGAAATCCACTGGCCTAAGCTAATCTGATCATTTTGGCCTGGTTGAGGAATCAGTGTTTGGGACTTCCCCCCGGGGGTGCTATTACACAATGATTAATATCACTCACCCTGGCAGCAGAGAGTTGGGTTTTTTAATTCTACATCTTGGTTTACCACTCACCTCTCTGAACTTTGGTTTCTTCACTTGAATAGCCATTTAAGCCTTACAAAGTTGTTGAAGGGGGAGTGAGACGACGTGTGTAAAGCTATAATCATAGGAACTGATGCATAACAATGTTAACTAATGTTTGTCAACTGTTTACCATAAGCCAAGGATTTTTCTGTGCATTTTAAATGTTTTGAAATGCTAAATTAAATATTATCTCAGGGTGCCTGAGTGTCTCAGTGGGTTAAGTGTCCAACTTTTGATTTCAGCTTAGGTCATGATCTCGCAGTTGATGAGTTCGAACCCTGCATCAGGCTCTGTTCTGGCAGCACAGAGCCTGCTTGGGATTCTCTCTCTTCCTCTCTCTCAGCCCCTCCCCTGCTCCTGCTCACATTTCCTCTCTCAAAAATAAATATACATTTAAAAAAATTAAATGCTATCTCCTGTAATCCCCCTAATATCTCTAAGAGGTCAGTTCTACTGACATCCCCATTCTGTGGAGAAGGAGATGGAAGCACATGGAATTTAACTAACTTACCCTAGTTTATAGCTACTGAGAAGTGAAACCAGAACTTGGACCCACCATGTCTGACTCCAGATCTCTTTAACTCCCTGCTTTCTAAATGTTCAGTAAATGGTAACCAATTATCATTATTACTCTATAGTCATGGAGGATTACTGTCTTCAGTTCAAAGAAACTTCTGGATACTGTCTTTTATCCCAAAGGCAAGGAACCCCTGGGGATACAGGAATACTTTATAAGACTACATTTGAAAGAATCAGGAGTTGATAGAGATAATATCCTGAAAAAGGAGGCTGTTTTTGATGTGAAGTGAGGGGAAGATCCCCTAGGCTTTCCAGATTCTTATAGCCCCTCCCATATGCAAGATCCTGTGACTCGTCCCTCCACCCTCAATTGACCCTTCACTTCAAAGGGGCTTAAAGCAGGGGTTGCCTCAGGCCCAGATGCTTGCATTCACAAAAGGCATCTTCCATAAAGAGGGAAACAGGAAGAAATGTTCCAAATACCTCCCAACCTTGGAGCAGGCTAACACGGTGGGAAGCAACTCAAGTCTCAGCACTCGTTCCATGTTTCATCCTCCCAGCAACCTTCCCTCTCTCCAGTGCAAGAGGTGAGGCCCCACTACTTACTGGAAAAGATCCAGCCATGCAGACCAGATCCCTGGACATTCACTAGAAGGGTGGATAAGAACAGGATGCTCAAAAGTCTCGAAGAGTCCATTCTGAAGAAGAACTGGCCTGTTCCGTGGTTCCAGAATATGAAAATGTCTGTCTGACTTTGTCCAGCCTATTTCTTCAGTAGTCAGTATCTTGGATGTGAGAGCTGGAGTCAAGCCAGCCACCTCCTATCCTGCTGGGAACACCAAGTTCCTGAGATCATCAATGTGACCAGCTGGCATCTACAGCCCACAGCCCTGGGGAAGGGTCTTTTCTTGGATGGTTCATGATGCTCAATAGCCTGGGCTAGCCTGGGCCCTCTGGTCCACCATGGGGCATGGGCAAAGCTTATCCCATTTTCCGGGTGAACTTAGGAGTACATGCCACCATCAAGGGTCTTGATAACTTTGAGAGTTACGGAATGTCCTCATTCTCCATTCATTTTCCATTTTAGCTGCACACTAACTGCTATGCCCCTTTCATTTGTTTCTGACAATGTGTCTCTATGGGTGTCTTGGTATCTCTTTGTTTATCTGTGCTTCTCTGTGTTGGTGTCTGCCTTATTCTCTTTTCCTGTGGGCTTCTCATGGTCTCTGTGTCTCTTTCTCCCTCTCCCACGCTCTCCCCCATCCTTCAACTTTTTCTCTTTGAGTAGTTCATATTCTTTGACTAAGGCCAAAGAGTAAATATGCTGCTATAGAGTGGAGTGTAAGGAAGGAGGAGCCTGTCAGCAGAATTTTCAGATACTATTTGTCAAGGTCGTATTGCTTTGAGAGCAGTGGAGAATGTCAGCAGAGCTTACAGTGCAAACTCCTTCTTGTCAGAGGAGGAACTGTAAAATAGGGGGGCCTCTTGAGAGACTGTACCCCAGTGAAGCTGCATCGGTAGCAGAGTTGCTGGTTTCTCTCTCTCTCTTTTTTAATATTTATTTAAATTCTAGTTAACACACAGTGCAATATTAGTTCCAAGAGTAGAGTTCACTGATTCGTCACTTACATACAACATCCAATGCTCATCATAGAAAGTGCCCTTCTTTTTTTTTTTTTAATTTTTTTAATGTTTTATTTATTTCTAGGAGAGAGAGAGACAGCATGAGCAGGGGAGGGTCAGAGAGAGAGGGAGTCACAGACTGAAACAGGCTCCAGGCTCTGAGCTGGCAGTCAGCACAGAGCCCGATGCGGGGCCCGAACCCACGAACCGTGAGATCATGACCTAAGCGAAAGTCAGACGCTTAACCGACTAAGCCACCCACGTGCCCCAGAAAGTGCCCTTCTTAATAGCCATCACCCATCTAGCCCATCCCCAAACCCCCTGCCTCCATTAACCCTTAGTTTGTTCTCTATCATTAAGAGTCACGTATAGTTTGCTCCCCTCTCTCTTTTTTTTCCCCAGGGTTTCTGGCTTCTGTCTGGACTGGTGGAAGGGCTCAGGAGAGGGTGCTGGAGAATTTGGCAGCATTCCTACATAGACTCCACAATGCCAGCCAGTCAGTCAGTCCCGGCAGAGGGAGAGCCTCTCTTCAAAGAGTAAATGTTGTCTGTAGGGTCCCCATTTCTTTCCTCAACTAGCTGTTGCACTTTTGGGCCAAGATTTATTCTCTATTTGTCCTACATGATGCACAGAAGCCAGACAAAGCTAGCTGTATCATCAGCGAGTGACTATATGGTCACAAAATTTAGGATCACAGACAGAGGCTCCTGTATGAATCTGTGGTGTATGTCTCAGCCTATTAACAGTGATAGTCTCAGCTAGGAAGGCCTGAGACACTCTTGGGGGCATATTTACTCAAAGCGAGGCCCACATGCATTCCCTTGACAGACATTCCTCCACCACCATGGGTCAGCATTGTGGTCGGACCAGCCTTTGTGGTTATTATGATCACAGGACTTAACCTCTGCCAAACCTTCAGGGAACTTCAGAGCATATGATTTATTATTATGCACAAGCCCTGGAGGGTACATGGCATGCCCAGAAGGCCACACAGAAGGTCGTGGACAAAGAGAGGGGTAGAAAATGCAGACCTGGGACTCTGCCTTTATTAGGGTCCAAGGGCGGAATGTCTAGGGTTTCATGGGTTCACTTTTTATTGGTGAATTTAAAGCATATAAAAGTAGGGATTACGGTGTGGGGAGGGAGAAGCAGGGTCCCTCAGGTGGTCAGTTATCTAGGTTCCTTGAGACCTTTCCAAAAGGGGAACTTCATGGGTGAAGACACCCTGGTTCCTTATCTGGCTGTGTTGTTGGTATCTTTGTTATGCAGCTGGGGCTGGAATAAACACTTGGTGCAAACTACTGGATGAGCAAGAGAGATATGTGAATGAATGGATGGCTCCTAGTATGATGAATGGGAAGATAGTTGGAAGAATATGAAGAAAGATGGGTGAGGGTATCATGGATATTTGGGTGCATGAATACATGAACATGGCTGGGTGGATGAATGGCTGAGTGAAGAAATGGATTGGATTAAACAGAAGGATGGACAGGTTAGTAATGGGATGAGTGGGTAATTGATGGAAACTCTTTCAATGGCAGGTAGATGAGTGAATTGTTACATGGATGGAGGGGAGATAGGTGTAGAAATGATGGAGAACTATGTTGACAGGTATGAGAATGTGTGTGTATGAAAGATGAATAAAGGCTAGATATAAAACAGGCAGCTGGATAGGTGGAAAGAAGATGGATGAGAAGGGTAAATTGATGGATATATGAGTGAAAAAAATGGGTGGAAAGATTGATAAATTTAAAGGTATGTCAATGCAGGCTAGGTGAGTGGATGGGTAGGTGGTAATTGGATTGAATGATTAGTGGATATTGGGGACAGGGTAGAAGCATGAGTATATGAATCAAAACATTAACCAAAGTTAAAGACATAAAAAAAATTATGTGGAAAATAATTTATACTACTCTAAGTAATACATTTGAAAATGGAGAGAAAATGGATCAATTTTGGCAACATATAAAACACCAAAATTTACAGAGGAGGAGGTAGAGAGCCTATATATACTATAAGGTAAAGCACACACACCCAAAAAAAAAAAAAAATAGTAAAATTGGATTGCCTGAGTGGCTCAGTCTGTTGACCATCTGACTCTTGATTTTTGGCTCAGGTAATGATCTCACAGTTTGTGGGATCAAGCCCTGCGCTGGGCTCTGTGCTGAGTGTGGAGACTGCTAGGGATCTCCCTCTCCCTCTCTCTCTGCCCTTCACCCGCTCATGCTCCCAATCTCTCTCCCTTTCTCAAAATAAGAAAATAAAAATTTTAAATTATTTAAAAATTATTTAAAATATACCACTAGAGGGGCGCCTGGGTGGCTTAGTCGGTTAAGCGTCCGACTTTCGCTTAGGTCATGATCTCGCGGTTCATGGGTTAGAGCCCCGCGTCAGGCTCTGTGCTGACTGCCAGCTCAGAGCCTGGAGCCTGTTTCAGTCTGTGACTCCCTCTCTCTCTGACCCTCCCCTGCTCACGCTGTTTCTCTCTCTCTCTCCTAGAAATAAATAAAATATATATTTAAAAAAAAATAAAAAAAAAAATAAAATAAAATATACCACTAGAGAAGAAACCTTACTTAGTTGCTTTTGGAGCTCAATTTTGTGTAGCCCTTTAAAAATAGAGGATATTGCGGCGCCTGGGTGGCTTAGTCGGTTAAGTGTCCGACTTTCGCTTAGGTCATGATCTCGCGGTTCGTGGGTTCAAGCCCCGCGTCGGGCTCTGTGCTGACTGCCAGCTCAGAGCCTGGAGCCTATTTCAGAGTCTGTATCTCCCTCTCTCTCTGACCCTCCCTGCTCATGCTCTCTCTCTCTCCTAGAAATAAAAATATTTAAAAAAAATAAAAATAAAAATAGAGGATATTATTAAATATTATTATGGAAAATATTTAAAATATGACAGATCATAGGTGGTGCCTGGATGACTCACTCAGTAGAGTATGCAACTCTTGATCATGTAGAGTAAGCCCCTGAGGGCATGCCTCAAGTTCATGCCCCAAACATTGGGCATAGCTATTACTGAATAGAAAATAAAAATAAATTAAAATATTAAAATATTACAAATCATAGGAAAAATAAGCTCCCAATTAGTTTTCCATACTAGTTTGTTGAAAGTGGTATGATTCCAATAGCAAAACATACAAATTAATAGACTCATTTTTCTTTCGACTCTTGATGTGAAATTTCTAAATAAACTATTTGCTAAAAGAACTTTTGGTGTATTAATAGAAGTATACCTTCAATATGATTAAGGTCAATCCAGGTATGCAAGGATGGTTCAATGTATGAAAATTTAATAATATAAGTTCTTATGCTAACAAATTAGAAGAGAAAATTACTACATGACTAGATGCTTGAAAGGTATTTGATAAATTCCATAGTAATATCCAATAGCAGTTGTAAATGTATAAAAAGAAAACAATCCAAGTGCAGTAAAATCTATTTATCTCAAAGCCCACAACAAATGACATTTCATACAGCAGGAGACATTGACTTTAAGATAAAGAACCAGACAGGTATAGATGTCATTGTCTTTATTTTCAACATTATTTCAGAGGCTCTACATGATACAAAAAGACAAGAAAACAAAGAAAGTCATGACATTGGGGAAAAAGAGAGTCAAATTACTCATCATTTTCAGTCATGATTATATATAAAACCTAAGTAAGCTCATTAAATATTGTTATACTTCTTTTTTTCTAACAGAACTTTTAAAAATTATCTCAAAGACTTTGTTTTAATCAAGAATATTTTCTTAGAACCTGTTGTGTTTTTTTTTCATTTCATTGTTTCTATACTATATTATGTTTTTGTTTCAGAAATGACATTTCTGAATCCATTCTTCATATTTTTTGTGTTTTTTACATTTATTTATTTACTTATTTATTTTTAATTTATTTTTTAAATTTACATCCAACTTAGTTAGCACATAGTACAACAATGATTTCAGGAGTAGATTTCTTAATGCCTCTTACCCATTTAGCCCATCCCCCCTCCCACATCCCCTCCAGCAACCCTTTGTTTGTTCTCCATATTTAAGAGTCTCTTATGTTTTTGTCTCCCTCCCTGTTTTTATATTTTTATTCCCTTCCCTTATGTTCATCTGCTTTGTACCTTAAAGTCCTCATAAGAGTGAAGTCATATGATATTTGTCTTTCTCTGACTGACTAATTTTGTTTAGCATAACACCCTCTAGTTCCATCCACGTAGTTACAAATGGCAACATTTCATTCTTTTTGACTGCGAGTAGTGCTCCGTTGTGTATATATACCACATCTTCTTTATCCATTCATCCATCAATGGACATCTGGGCTCTTTCTATACTTTGGCTATTGTTGATAGTCCTGCTATAAACATTGGGGTGCGTGTGCCCCTTTGAAATAGCACACCTGTATCCCTTGGGTAAATACCTAGTAGTGCAATTGCTGGGTCATAGGGTAGTTCTATTTTTAATTTTTTGAGGAACCGCCATACTGTTTTCCAAAGTGGCCGCACCAGTTTGTATTCCCACCAGCAGTGCAAAAAAGATTCTCTTTCTCCACATCCTCACCAACATCTGTTTTTGCCTGAGTTGTTAATGTTTGCCATTCTAACGGGTGTGAGGTGGTATCTCATTGTGGTTTTGATTTGTATTTGCCTGATGATGAGTGATGTTGAGCATTTTTTATGTGTCAGTTGGCATTCTTCATATTTTAAACAAACCTTCATTTATTTAATTTTTATTTTTTTATTTAAATCCAAAGTAGTTAACATGTAGTGTAATAATGATTTCTAGAATAGAATTTAGTGATTCATCACTTACATATAACACTCGGTGCTCATCCCAGCAAGTGCCCTCCTTAAAGCCCATCACCCATTTAGCCCATCCGCTCACTCAACACCCCTCCAGCAACCCTCAGTTTGTTTTCTCTATTTAAGAGTCTCTTATGGTTTGTTTTCCTCTTTTTTAAATCTTATTTTTGCTTCCCTTCCATTATGTTCATCTGTTTTGTTTCTTAAATTCCACATATGAGTGAAATCATCTGTCTTTTTCTGACTGACTTATTTCGCTTAGCATAATACATTCTAGTTCCATCATGTTGTTGCAAATAGCAAGATTTCATTCTTTTTGATCACCAAGTAATATTCCAGTGTGTGTGAGCACGCGTGCATGCGAGCACTGGTATATATTTTTATATATAAATGGACAAAGAAGATGTGATGTATACATGTCACATATACGTTCTTTGTCCATTTATCAGTCGGTGGACATTTGGGCTCTTTCCATAATTTGCTATTGTTGATAGTGCTGTTATAAACATTAGGGTGCATGTGCCCCTTTGAATCAGCATTTTTGTATCCTTTGGATAAATACCTAGTAGTACCATAGCTCGGTCATAGGCTGGTTCTATTTTTAATTTTTTGAGAACCTCCATATTGTTTTCCAGAGTGACTGTACCAGTTTTCATTCCCACCAACAATGCAAAAGAGTTCCCCTTTCTCCACATTCTCACCAACATTGGTTGTTTCCCGACTTGTTAATTTTAGCCATTCTGACTAGTGTGAGGTGGCATCTCGTTGTGGTTTTGATTTGTATTTCCCTGATGATGAGTGATGTTGAACATTTTTTCATGTGTCTGTTAGCAATCTGGATGTCTTCTTTGGAAAAGTGTCTATTCATGTCTTCTGTGCATGTCTTAACTAGATTATTTGTTTTTTTGGGTGCTGAGTTTGGTAAGTTCCTTATAGATTTTGGATACTAACTCTTTATCTGATATGTCATTTGCAAATATCTTCTCTCATTCTGTCAGTTGCCTTTTAGTTTACCTGATTGTTTCCTTCACTGTGCAGAAGGTTTTAATCTTAAGGGGGTCCCAATAGTTCATTTTTGCTTTTGTTTCCCTTGCCTCTGTAGACATGTCAAGTAAGAAGTTGCTGTGGCCAAGGTCAAAGAGGTTGCCGCCTGTGTTCCCCTCTAGGACTTTGATGCTTTTCTGTCTTACATTTAGGTCTTTCATCCATTTTGAGTTTATTTTGTGTATGGTGTAAGAAAGTGGTCCAGGTTCATTCTTCTGCATGTCTGTCCAGTTGTCCCAGTAACATTTGCTGAAGAGACTGTCTTTTTTCCATTGGATATTCTTTTCTGCTTTGTCAAAGATTAGTTGGCCAGATATTTGTGGGTCCATTTCTGGATGGAAAAATTCCCAACAAGATACTAGCAAACCGGATCCAACAATACATTAAAAGAATTAATTAATTATCCACCACAATCAAGTGGGATTTATTCCTGGGATTCAGGGCTGGTTCGATATCTGCAAATCAATCAATGTGATACATCACATTAATAAAAGAAAGGATAAGAACCACATGATCCTCTCAAAAGATACAGAAAAAGAATTTGACAAAATACAGTATCCCTTCTTGATAAAAATCCTCAAGAAAGTAGGGATAGAAGGAACATACATCAAGATCATTAAGGCCATAAATGAAAGACCCACAGTTAATATCATCTTAATGGGGGAAAACTGAGAGCTTTCCCCCTAAGGTCAGGAACATGACAAGGATGTCCATTGCTATCACTGTTATTCAATATAGTGTTGGAAGTCCTAGCCTCAGCAATCAGTCAAAAAGAAATAAAAGGCATCCAAATCAGCAAGGAGGAAGTAAAACTTTCATTACTCACAGAAGACATGATACTCTACATGGAAAACTCAAAAGACTCCACCAAAAAATCTGCTAGAACTGATCCATGAGTTCAGCAAAGTCTCAGGATATAAAATCAACATACAAAAATCAATTGAATTTCTATACAGCAATAATGAAGCTGCAAAATGAGAAATCAAGGAACCAATCCCATTTACAATTGCTCCAAAAACCATAAAATAGGAAGAAATGTAACCAAAGAGGTAAAAGATCTATGCATGCAAAACTATAGAAAGCTTATAAAAGAAATTGAAGAAGATGCAAAAGAAATGGGAAAACATTCCATGCTCATGGCTTAAAAGAACAAACATTATTGTCAATACTACCCAAAGCAATCTACATATTCAATGCAACCCTTATCAAAATAACACCAATATTCTTCACAGAGGTAGAACAAACAATTCTAAAATTTGTATGGAACCAGAAAAGACCCCAAGTAGCCAAAGTATTATTGAAGAAGAAAAACAAAGCTGGAGACATCACAGTTCCGGACTTCAAGCTGTATTACAAAGCTGTAATCAAGACATTATGGTACTGGCACAAAAACAGACACATAGATCAATGGAATAAAATATTGTTGTATTTCTTAAGACAACTTGGCAAGGTGGTTGGTAGAAGATAAAATTGATAGCTTTTTCTTATGTTACTCATAATTAATTACATTGATGATAACGTTTTTCACTTACTATTCATTTTTGAGGTTCCAGGCACTTCAGTCCACAACGTGAACAGCACTTCTGTGACAGTGGGCAATCATAATCCCGAAGGCACACAGGTCTATCAATCTTGGAACACACCACAGGCTTGTGCGGGCAGAAACCTGATTTGGCTTTATGGGATAAAATAAGACACTTGATCTTGAAATACTTGATTATAGTTTGAGACAAATTTGGGAGATTTGGAGAACCCTAAAAAGGGCTTTCTTCTGATGAAGTGTCTTACCCTTCGCCATAGAGTAACAACAGATTGTATAAGGCAGAGTATCAACTTTCTGTGGCTAATAGTTTGAGGAGTATCAAAAAGGCTTGCCATCTCTGAGTTACAAAATCTGATAGGATTCCTGCTGGCCTCAAAGAACTAACGGATTTATTTGGCTTATCTGATCCCAGATTACCAGAGATAAAAGGAATATGAGAGAGCATCCAGAACTTCTTATTTAAAAAAAAATAAATTATAGAAATTGAGACTCATGTAGGGAAGTGAGTTGCCTCCAGCCATAAAGAAAACTAGTAAAAGAGTTGAAGTCAGTTGAAAGGTCTTGGATTCTTTCCACCATACTGTGCTGTGACTCAAAATATTAACAATCCCTGGGACAAAACTATACCAACTCAGCACTACATGAAGGAATGAGCACTAGCCTCAGAGACTACAGAGTTCACTTCTGCCCCAACAACATTTTGCTACCAATCATTACCCCAGCATACCTACAGGATGTGAATATGCTCTACATGCTCTGAAGTTCTGTGCAGACATAAGGGCTTATTAGGAATTTACATAATGGTTATCACTTTTTTGTACAAATAAGTGGATATTGTCACCTGTCAGCCATTGAAGATGAGACTCAGAATAAATAAGTTCTAATGGGGAAAAATAAGGAGTGATACTATGTATGATTGTTTTTAAAGACTAGTAAATTAGTTTATTGAGATTGGGAGGACAACACAAGAGCAGTAATTGGGCATTAAAAAAAGGAAAAGTTCCCAAGGTCAACTGAAGGGCTATCTCCTATTCCATTATGACATCCTTACCATATGTCCCAGAAACTATGGGAGGTATACCCCAGTGCTCACCTGCCCAAGCCATGGCACAAACAAAGCCACACATGGATTCACAACATTTGTCACTTTGGGGGCAATCGATGTCACTCTTACACTGAGCTGAACACTCCATACGGTCCTTGAAAGGGAAGAGTGGACAATGTCCTTCCTTGACTAAAACAAGAACAGATGTGAGTTCTCTTAAGCCCCAGCCCATCTCACCCCTTTAAATAGCTTTCCCTTCCCCTCCAAACTAGTATCTCTTACTATCACTTGGTTCACTCTACCCTGATGACCTCTGATAGGCTGTGGAAGAATGTAATGCCCCATCATCTCATGGGATGTAGTAAAGAGTTAGACTTGGTGTTTGAAGCACCAGGTGAGAAGATGGCTCCCTGTATCAGGGTGGCAGCTGTCAATGTGGTAAGAAGTGGTCAAATTCTGGATCTATTTTCAAGGTAAAGCTCAAATGATTTCCTAATTCAATGGATGTGGATTGAGAAAGAACAATGCTGATTCATCAAAGGTGATTTAGAAGTTGTTTTTTTTACAACCAAGCTGGGGAGAACTATGGACAGAGCAGGTTTGAGGTGGGAGAGCAAAGATGAGTGGTTCTGTTTTAGACAAATGAAGTGTGAGATGTTTCTGAGATCCCAATAGAGGAGTAGATTAGGCAGTTGGAGTTTGGGAGTCACATTCAGGCTGGAGATACAACTGTGTGAGTCACTAGGGAAGAGATGGTATTGAAATTAATTCTTTAGAATTTTGTGCATGTTTTCCGTTGTCCTTATCTGATTGCAAATTCTATGAGGGTAGGAAGTATTTCCTTTCTTCCTCTTCCCCCTCTCCTTCTTCTTCTCCTTCCTTCTCCTTCTACCTTTTCTTTCTCTTCCCATTCTCCTTCTTCTCCCTTTTCCTCTTCTTCCTTCTCCTCCTCCTCCACTCCCCCCCCCCACCCCGCTTCTTCTTCCTTAGGTCAGATTCTGACAGACTGTGGTGTATTTGACTCTCAGAACTATTATTAGGTTCTTTCTGAGACCTAAACATAAATTTCCCACAAACCAGCCCAAACCAATTTTCCTGGGCTCTCCTTCCTGCTGGCTTCTGAGGGACAACCAAGGTCTCGTTTATAGTGCCATAATTCCTTACAATCTCCCACAGAGGGTCAGGCCACAAGATTGCCTTGGCCATTCAGGCTCACTAGGCCTATAAAATTAAAATTCCAGATCTACCCCTGACCCACTGTGAATCCTTGGGCAACTAACTTTACCTTTCTGTTTTCTTGTCTGTAAAATGGAGGTGATGGTATACATTTTCTCCTGCATTGCAGGATCTAAGGTCAAAGTTCTAGTGCTGCCTTGTAAAGTCAGACAGTGCTGCATTTTGAACATCGATGGTCACCACCTCAACTATTACCATTTAGCAAACCCACACTGCTGAACAGCCACCATGTCAAATATTTGTATCCTGATCACATATAATCTTACCAACAACTCAGCAATGATTTTTGTTATTCCAGTATTACAAGGGAGGGAACTGAAACTCAACAGGTGAAGAAATTTGCAGTAAGTGGGAAAAGGGGGATTTTTATTTACATCATTTGGCACTTAAACTGTGTAAGACTGTCTCCCAACATTACTGCTGATGGTCATTATAGTGAGGAATTAATCCATAGCCCACACCTTCACCCCTCCCTGTTATTCACCTACTCCATGCCTACTTACGCTTCATTTTTGGGTGAGTCCTCAGCTAATACTCAACAAGTATGTGTACTTTCTCATTTTTGTGGCAAAACAACTGCATCAAGCCAATACTATTATTACCCCCATTTTATAGACAAGAAAACTGAAGCTCATGGAAGCAGGAAATTGAACCATCTGTTCAGTAAAGAGTAACCTAAACTTGAACAAAACATTTTAACCTCAAAGCCTGAGCACATAACTATGCTGGCATACTATTTCTAGTTACACTAGGCTCTCAGATGGCCAGCCGTATACGTCTTACCAAGAAATGTGCAAGCCATTTTGCAGTGTTCCTTGCTGATGAAGTTGTTGGCATTCCCAAGGCAGCCTCCATAGGTAAAGGGTTTGCAGAGGTGATGTTTATTGTCAAAATACCAGTGCCTGATATTAATGTTACAGTTTCCTTGGTCTAAGGGTAGCAGGCAGGGCTCTGAGGGCAGGAAGCAAAGAGGGAAGAACATAAAGGGTAGCAAAAAAGAGAAGAGGTCAGGCCTTCACCTTTGTACAGTTCTTGGTATTAGATTCAAGTCATAAGGAGAGCCATCATCAATATAATTTCTATCCTAGCTCTACTACAAATACTCTATGTCGAATAGAATCTCTGAGCATCATTTATACCTTTCAAAAGACATAGTGAAAAGCATATGAGGTGCTTTGGAGCTGATCTTTCTTCTCTACTGCCCTGAGCTTAGGGAGGACAAGACTTGTTCAAAGTGCCTAACAAAGCGCCTGGCACATAGAAAGAATAACACATCAAGAAGGGAAAAAAAATAGCCTCTCATGCTTGGAAGCTGATCATAGCTCACAGCTGAGCCATGGTGTTCCCCTGACAGATATCAACCAGCTCACCAGACAGCCACATCAAACAAGGTCACTCTGGAACCATGATAAAGGGAGACCAAAAAACAGTAATTGTGAAACCCACAGAATACCCATCACCTATGAGTGACTTATGCTTCACTAACCATTACGGATTTATCCTCAGTCTTGCCTGCCCTCTCTGTAGGTAAGATTCCCTGAGATAATCATAAAATTGCCCCACTTTCTGACAACACCCACCTAAACCAAATCCACCCCTGCAAATTACTCAATCAAAGCCCCAATCCCATAGTCGATTCTTTCCAACAGCTTCTTACTGAGATCCTTCAGGTTGTCTGTGGCGAATGTTCTCCCTCACTGCGATGACTAATAAACCCAACTTGTTCAGCTACAGATGTGTTCCTGGTAGTCTTTGGCCAAAAGACACTAACAATAGAATAAATGGATGTCTATATCTATATCTATAATGCATAATTTCCTCTTATGAGATGCTCTATACTTCGAGTTACCAGAAAACCTCTTTGAAGGCCTAAGAGTCCAAAAACAAACCCAACATCTAAGCTGACTGATTTTGTATTTACTACAGTGCCTCTGACACACAGTGAACATACGACAAGTATTAATTATTTGTGAATGCTTGAATGTTGGACCAAAGAAGACTAATATCAATATTATCCAGTTGCCATCCACCATGTCTAGACTCATTGTTTGTACTTGAGGGTTGGAATCTAACTAGAGAAAGAGGAAAGCATGAGCCCTGGCCTGTTTGTCCTACATGGAATCCAAGGGAATCGTTCGGCAAATTCTCAATGGGGCAGGAAGTAAGACACCTCAAAAAGCACCTGCGCCCTCAGCCTTGGTGCGACTACCTTTGAGTGGATCCATGCACTTCTTCCCACAGGCGAATGAGCAGCATTTCATCTGTTCTATGCACTGTTCATCATTTTGGCACAAATCTGGACCTCGAGTTTTACAGTTGATCCTCTCATGGGGGCACACTCCTGGTTTCTCTACAAGAGAATAATGTCAACATTCACATCCCTTGAGAGTTTCAGCTCTCCTCCCATGGCAAAGGAGAATAGTGATATTCTCTCAGCTTTCTCCTCTACCTTCCATCCTCAGTGCTTGCTCTGCTTATATTATGGGTGGGTCTGCCTCTCACCACTCGTTTAGATCCATCTGAATTTGGAAACTGTGGTCAGGTAGAAGGGAAGGGAAGCATCTCAGATTCTACAGCAGGGAGTTAAATAGGGACCAAGAACCTTACCTTAAGTTCAGGAACTCCTCTCTCTTCTTGAAATGTAATATATTAATGTCTAGTTCCTCTGTCTCCAGTATCTCAGTTGACAGGGAAATTAATTAGTAAGAAGTGGTGGAAATATCATGGAAATAAGAATATGGTGGACACGACACCCAGTTTGGGCCCCTGACCCCTTGTGAGCTCAAGAATAACCTGAGTTCCACTATATAACTTCACAGTTATCTTTAAAGTGGGAAGGAATGGTGCAGTGGGAGGAGCACTATAAGACAGACTCCAACATGACTAGCTAAATTATCTTGGGGAAAAAAATCTTCCTTCTGAGTCTTAAGCTTTCCATCTATAAAGTGAGAATTTCAATGTAATGCACTCATCACAGTATCTGGCACATGGGAACAGCTTGGCAGATATGGGTTTGCTTCCTCCCTTTGTAAGGCTAAACACAGCTTCCTCTTATCTGTGCTTGTAGGAGGCAGAATCCTAAAGTTGCATCCCCCAGATTCCCATCCTCTGCTTATTGAATTAAATATGAATTTCAGTACTGCTGTGAAGGGATTTCATACATAGAATTAAAGTTCCAAGTTAATTGACCTTAAAATATAGAGATTATCTGAGTGGGCCAGACCTAAGCTGTTGAGTCCTTTAAAAAAGGAGAGGTTTTCCCCCTGATTAATAGAGAAGAAGTAAGAGAGATTGGAAGTGTAGGAGGAATCCAACATGCAATTAGTAACTTTGAGGATAGAAGCTAATTGTCCTGGACGGAGGGTGGCCTCTGTGGAAGCAACCTCAGTAGTACAACTGTTACAGCCAGTGCGCATGGGTGAGAACCCTGGGTCCCAAATGGAAACTGCAGCTTTGCCTCACATCCTGATTTCAGCCTGGTGAGAACCTAAGCAGAGCCAGAACCTGAGCCAGAACACCACACCAGACTTCTGAACTACAGGTAATGTGTTACACAGCCAGAGATAGCTATTATATCGTGCCAGGGGCTGCGAGGTTCTAAACTGAGCATCTTTCCAGCGAGATCTGCTGGAGAGGCCTGATCTTTTTGGATACCACCAAATATTGGAATTACAGAAGTTTAGAATTGGAAAGACCATACTTATTAGTATCACCCTCTTAATTTCTTAAGTTAAAAAATATGAGGTCAGATGAGAAAATAGAGTGAACGAAGGGCAAATCTAGGTCTTCCAATCCATGATTCACTTTGAAAGCCCTGAGCATTGGCCAGTGAAATTGTTATGCTTTCCAATTATATTTCTTAGCCTTCATACCACCCTTCATGCACCCTCAAAGATGTCCTTGAAGCTAAGAGTATATGCTTCCTAATGTGGAGTTATACATTTAAAACATCTGTGCATCGGGGCGCCTGGGTGGCTTAGTCGGTTAAGCGTCTGACTTTCGCTTAGGTCATGATCTCACGGTTCGTGGGTTAGAGCCCCGTGTCAGGCTCTGTGCTGACTGCCAGCTCAGAGCCTGGAGCCTGTTTCAGTCTGTGACTCCCTCTCTCTCTGACCCTCCCCTGTTCACGCTGTCTCTCTCTCTCCTAGAAATAAATAAAAAATATTTAAAAATAAAATAAAATAAAACATCTGTGCATCTTTTAAAAATATAGACCATGTCCCAAATCAGAATCTGTACAAAGTGAAGCCTAGGGACTCAAACTTTTTTTTTAAAGTTTTTTTTTTTTTAAGCTACTGTTATTGTAGCTCCTCTCCCCTGTCAGTTTCAACTCTCACTTAGAATCCTCCTCCCTCAGCCATTTACCTTGTCCGATCAGGCTCCTCCCTGATATACACACAATGGGGATTCCTCTGCAGTTACTCGGAATGCACCCTGAAGTTGGGGTCTCACTCTCTGCTGTCATTACTTGACACACACTTCCCGCGTGACCACATCCATTCCAAAGGTACTGCGGTTCCCATACCTCCCTCCAGGCTTGTCCTCACTTCCAAGCCAAAGACATATATCCAGCCACCTGGGGAACATGCAGCTGGGCATCTTGTAAAGACCTTTGTTCCCACATGTACAAAACCGAACTAGCATCTCCCTATGCCTCAGCAGTGCCTCCTTCTCTCTGCTCCCATCTTTATACCTGGCATCAACAGGGGGCCAGGCTTTCACAAGAACCCCGAGATTCACTCCTTCCTGTCACTCCAGCATCCTGTCAGGCATGGACTCGGTTCAGTTCCTCCTCCTCATCTCTCTCCAAGCCCCGTGGCTTCCCTCTTGGCCACCACTTTCAGACAGCTCCCGACCTCAGCCCATCCCTCTCCTCCACTTGTACAACCTCCTCCCCACTGTCCTCTGACCTCAGGCCCCTTCCCAGTGTCTGATTCACCACTAAAAATTAAACTTGAAAAAGATATAAATGAGGCAAAGTTAAGGAAAGAATTTGGGGGAGCAAGTGAGGGAAGGATTCAAGGGTCCCAGGGTGGGTGAGCAGGGCTAGTCCTCTGAAGCCACAGTAGAAATCGCTTCCTCCGACACACGAGTCCTTGCTTCCTGTCCGACCCTCAGTCCCAGGAAGGTCTCCTGAAGGAGGCGTGGCCGTGGCTTCCCTCAACCCACTTTTGTCTCTTTTCACTGGCGATGCAGATGTGTCCTCCAAAGAGAGAGAGAGAAGCAGCAGGAGCACTACGTTCCTCGGGGAGAAGGCGGAGCTGTGGACAGGAAGGCACCTGTGCGGGGTGACAAGAGGCGTGGGGATCAGGCACCGGCCAGACAGAGACACAGAGCGTGTGCTGAGAACCACGCAGAGGGCCCACCGCTCCCCTCAGTTCACAGATGAGGAAACTGCGATGCGCGGTGGGGAAGAGGGTTGTCTGAGCTCACGAGAAGCGTAGGGCGGGGCCTTCAAGCTCAGGAGCTCCTGGTGTGCCAGGAGCCGCACTGACCTCGCTGGATGGCAGTCACAGCAAGGAAATGGCAGCGTTTGCACAGCTCCAGCCATGAGAAATGAAAACTGGTATCTCCTGCTACTACTGGCTCGTTTGTGCTGGTATTGACCAGGTCTCACAATATTCCATATCAGACCCATATTCTGAACACAGATCCCTCATAAGGAAAAGCATATTCCTGCCTTTACAAAAGAGGCTTTAGATGAAAGCTCTGTGAATGATTGTCAAAAGGCTCTTCCTATGGGCCTTGAAGACCCAAGACTTAGATAATAAAGGGGGTTAAGAACACAAGAGTTACAATTGAGCCTGGCCCCGAGACAAAGAGCCTATTTTGGGGTTTAGGGCAAAACATAGTTACTACATATATCTTTGCTAATTGGTGAAGCATAGCAGTCCCTTCCTCAAGGCCTACTTTCCACAAACACCCTCCCTTACACTGGCAACTGGGATGAGGATACATAAGAGTAGCTAAAACATAAACCCAGGTGCTAAGACTGACACATTTAGGATCCCCATGGTAGTTTCCACAAAGAAACCAATTCAGAAACATTCATCCTCTTGAGAGCCAGACAGAATGACTCCTAGCTTATCTATATACAATTAAACAAATATGTTATCCTGTTTTTCACTAAGAACATACTGTTAATTCCTTGGTTGTAAATTCACTATAACTGAGATAATTCTGCAGAATATCAAAAACTTGTTATCACAAAAGGCCTCCCATTGTAGAAATTCCTTTCTCTGACTTCATGATGTTGCTGAACCTTTAAATAAAGACACAAAAACCGACAGGACAGAGATGCTTGCCTGGTGATCAGAAAGAATCTCGGGGCTTTCTCACTCTCTCTCGCTGACACCGTCCATCCTTCAGGGACCCCTGGACCTGTCAGAGCCGGCTCGGCCTCCAACACTGGTGGCCCCACACTCTGCCCCCGTCCTGGCTCATGCCCCATTGGGACCCTCGCCCAGCGTCTTGTTCCTACAGGAGAGGTCGTATATCAGTGATGACAAGGATTTGTCTGGAACAGTTGCAGGGCTGGTCTGCCCACTGTCATTCCCAGGGCGACCCCGGACACGTGGGGACACCTTTCCCTTGCTCCACTGATGGCCAGAAACTGATGGTAGGAGACTTTCAGGAGGGCCTGGGCATGTCCCATAGGGACCAGGAGCTAAAAAATCCCAGATGACCGTGAGTTAACAAAAGGAACCATCGTTTTCTTTCCGGTGTTATCCAAGCCTCACTTCAGATACTCCCAGAATATCAGACTGTTCAGAATGGCAATTATGGCCCCAAACCCAGTGACACTGATTTTTGGTCCTGGCTTGGTAACTCACTGCTGTAGCTGGATGCGGGAGCATCGGTTTCCCCATGTAGGAAACGGAAATGATACACCTGTCTGGCAGCTTTGTTGTCACTGTGAGGATTAGCCGAGATAGTGTGAGGATTATTCACGAAGTGGCAAGGAATGGTCAAAAGCAGTGCCCAGGGTTAGACCTGAGTTCACACTGTGGATTCGCTCAGCCGCTGAAGTTCACTGAGCCTCAATTTTCCTTCCTTCCTTCCTTCCTTCCTTCCTTCCTTCCTTCCTTCCTTCCTTCCTAATATTTTATTTTTAAGTCTCTCACCCAATGCCGGGCTTGAACTCATAAGCTTGAAATCAAGAGTTGCTCGCTCTGCACACTGAGCCAGCCATGTGCCCCAAGCCTCAGTTTTCTTTAAAGGAAATAGTAACACATCTACTTCATTGACATGAGAATTAATTGAACTATTGTGGAAAGCATGGTGACTGGCATATAGTGCTTAATATACTTTAGTCAGTAAAAAAAACAATTCACTGAGTGCAATGCAAACACTAAAAAAAAGGTACTATTACCTTTTCAGCTTTTAAGTGTCCTGTGTATATCATTGTTTTTGTTCCCCCAAAAGATTCACCAAGGCCCTTTGGTGTCTTAAATTCTTATAATCAAATCAGCCTTTTGGTGTGAAGTTTTACACCTATTAACCCAGTCTTGAGAATTCATTGATCAGATTAGCCTGTAGTCAGTTAGGAGGAAGCAGCGCTCCAGGGGTCGGGGTGCAGGGAGAGATGCGGATCAAAGACTGCCAAACATAACACAGCACGTCCAGTTAGAATTTTTAGGACAAGTATATCCCATGAAATACAAGGACCATCATTATACTAAAAATTATTTGGCATTTATCTATGATTCAGATTTAGTTGGTGATCTTACATTGTTATTTCCTAAATCTGGCAACTGCCTGGGATGCAAATCAAAGTGAATTCATTTTGATTTGAGGGGGATCTGTTCGGGCAAGAGACCACCAACCGTGGGTCCTGTGTGGAGTGAGCAAATGCGTGTGGGGGACTTGCTCAGTGGCCCTGGGCGCTGGGACAGACGTGGGAGGCACAGGCACCTGGGGGCTGCAGCAACAGCCATGAACCGGGAATGAAGAGACTTTGAAGCCATGCCAGTTCGGGCCACTCTTCTGTCAGCCTACCCGTGTGAAAATGACGAGATTCCACTCAGTCAGTCCTGATCGCGCTGGCGCACGTTACCCCGGAGGGCACAGGAAGGCTTCCAGAGGCTCCACAGGCAGCCTTAAGGGCATGATGCCCTGGCTCTTCAACTCTGCACGTACTTTTTCCTGAAGTTGGTTTGCTGAGAAAGAGCCTGCGGTCTGCCTTTCTCCTTTCCTACCTGTCTCTCACAAAGCCCTGTGCTGCTTCCAGAAAAGGAGGGGGTAGGGTGCATACTTCTTACCTCTCTGTTGCATGTGTCCGAAGTGGAAAACCTGAGTTACAAACAAAGGAACACTTTGAGAGTGCATTTCCCTGAGGATGCTTCCCAAGGAGCAAAGCAAAAATGTGTGGGTAGGAAACACGAAGAGGCCGGTCAGTACTTTGTTTCATTCAGGTGACAAAGTCATAGTGTGTCACTGTGCCTTTAGCTCCCTCTTCTAGAGTTAGAAATCCCAAGAGTGATGGTACATATCCACAGGGATGTGTATTAAATCATTCCTTTCAACTGAAAAATGAAGTCCGTTGTTTCGTGGGAGAAAGCGGCCTGATTAGGC